>NC_138552.1:135903181-136085681 GCF_964273705.1 Natrix helvetica | reverse complement strand
TGGGAAGTGAACTGCTGGTGGTGGGGGGTTTGTACGGATTGGTTGATGGGCGGTGCTGTCTCTGGATGGCTGTGTGGTTGGTTTGGATTCTGAGGGGTTCATAGGCTGGTTGTTGGTCAATATGTTTGCTTATGGAATTGCTTGTGGAGTGCCAGGCTTCGATGAACTCATGAGCATGATGGGTGGTAGCGTGGCTGATGATTCTTAGCCAAATGAGATCATAAACTGAAAACAACTAGGGGGCGTATTGAGGGTGTTCTTTCTTCTTTTAAACTGTACTTTAAACAGTTTTTTTATATGGTTTTATGTCTTTGTCTGTAAACCACCTGAAATCACCCAGAAAGTCATGAGCAGTTCATAAATTAGATAGACAGACAGATAGATAGACGATAGACGGTAGACGGTAGACGATAGACAGACAATGTATTAAAACATCTTTAATCAAATGGAAGTAATTTAATACTTTTAAATCCGAGGGTATGATGTTACACTTATTACAACAAAACTCCCCTCAAGTCAAGTGAGACTCATTGTGAATCAATTTTATTTAGCTGATCACTCAGTTATATCGGACCTATCTGAATTTTGTCCAGTATTCAAGATGTCTGATTCTGTATAGCTTTAGAAGATCAAATTTAGCCAATTGCTCCCCAAGGGCATGGTTAGGGTTCATGCTCCTTCAGTTTGTTGGTTTCCTTCTTCCTTCAGCATTTTCTGCCCTCAAAGCCACAAAGGTGTTATTTGCATTTTTCACTAAAATATGGTTTGTGCCGTCATAGGTCAGCCCGACACTTTTAAGTCCAAATAAAATAAATTACATTATGACTTAGTATAATATATCAGCAGTCACAGTTATGTGCCATTGAATTCAACTACAATATGAATAAATGTCCATCAGTGTAGTTGCAAACAAAATTTAAAAACAAAAATAAAACCACACCTATAAACACACAAACATAAACCAACTATCCATGTATGTTTACTGCTACATTCTGGGTTAACAAGTGTCAACAGCCCCCTGTCTATACACACAGCTAATTCTTTTTATCTACTCATCTACTCCAGTTACAATTTACTCCCCAGAGATATACTTCCTAACCGACTAGGAAAACAAATTATAAGAAACCCTGGAAGATGTAATTCAGCAACAAAATAATTTTAAAATTACAAATGCATACACAAACACAACTTTTCCTCTTAATTCTAATGTGGATGCTATTTTGCTTCCATGGAGTTGTATAGAACCATAAGATAGGAAAAGTAAATATTGAGATGTCCTTTCATAAAGTGATATTACAGATCCAAATGGGAAGAATGTTCCTTTTCCTGTGATATAGGTAGTCCTTGACTTACCCAAAGTTCATTTAGTCACAATTCAGTTACAATGGCACTGAAAAAAAGTGACTTACGAACATTTCTCACACTTATAACCATTGCAGCATCCCATGGTCAGATGATCAAAATTCAGACGCTTGGCAAAGAACTCATATTAACGATAGTTGTAGTGTCCCGGGGTGGTGTGATCACTGTTTGTGACCTTCTGACAAGCAAAGTCAATGGGCAGGCCAGATTCACTTAACAACCAAGTTACTCACTTAACAACTGTAGCGATTCACTTAACAACTGTGGCACAAAAGGTCCCAAAATGGGACAAAACTCACTTAACAAATGTGTCACTTAGCAACATAATTTTTTCAGCTCAATTGTGGTCATATGTTGAGGACTACCAATAGTTGAGCAAAACGAGAGAACTTTCTGCTGTGAATTTTTACCTGCTCTTATGTCTAGCAATACCCACTAAAATGCCTTATTTTATAGAATTATTGCCGTTGTAGGAACTCTTTCTCCACCACCACCACCCTATGTCTGGCCTACCTATTTTAGCCTCTCAAAGTGCCAAACTGTATCATATCTCTTTGTACATTTAACATTCGGAGAAACCATTGGCAGAAAAACAGTGTTTTCAGTTCATTTGTAAAACTAAATTCAATTAAAAATCTCTGGGAAAAATTGATGGTGTGACTGCATATTTCTCTTCTCTTCCCCACTGAGGATCTCTCTCACCTTTTGGCTTCAAGTCAAAGAATTTAGCCTCAAGTGACCTTTTCACATTGCAATTCTTACAAGCCGAGTTTACAACTTAATATTTCTTGCAATGACTTTTTAAACATTCTTTCCCACTGAATAACAATCTTATTTCATCTTTGTCATCAGGTAATGAACATTAGATTGCACTGTTTGCAGCATCTTTTTAATTAGCAGTGGTCATATGGGCTCTCTACCCTGGTTTCTCAATTTAAATAATGCTCTTATCAAAATCTTTCTCAATATATTAAAGGATCTTGATTCTTGCAATAGTATTCATGGCAATATTATATATTTGTAATGCTAAAACCCAAATGAAACTCAGTTAGAAAGCACGGTTCTGGTTTAAACTCCATTTAGTTTAGAAGGCCAAATATAGGTGCTTACAAATTGAGGTTGACGTTAAACATTCCATGTCACATACATTGTGTGTTTTTGGTGTCTTTCTTATTGTTTTGGTTTACTTCTACAACTAAATTCCTTTGAGGATTTAGACATGGTTTATTCTCGTAAGGATAATGTAATGTAAAAAAATATATAGGGTTTTGCAGGCGGTTTACAGAGGGAAAATATTTTACTATAACTATTAAAACAGGTCCACTTATCTTTATAAATCATCTCTGCCTTATCAAAATTTTGTTGTTGTTGTTCAGTTGCTAAGTTGTGTCAGATGTTTCAGGATTCCATGGACCATAGCACACCAGGTGGTCTGTCCTCCATTGTCTCCCTGAGATTGCCCAAACTCATGCCCACTGGGTCAATGATGCCATCTAACCATTTCATGATAGGGACGTGGTGGCACAGTGGCTAAGATGCTGAGCTTGTCAATCAGAAAGGTCGGCAGTTCGGCGGTTCGAATCCCTAGTGCTGCATAATGAAGTGAGCACCTGTCACTTGTCCCAGCTTCTGCCAACATATCAGTTTGAAAGCTTGTAAAAATGCAAGTAGAAAAATAGGGACCACCTTTGGTGGGAAGGTAACAGTGTTCCATGCACCTTCATCATTTACTCATGCCGGCCACGTGACCACGGAGACGTCTTCAGACAGCGCTGGCTCTTTGGCTTTGAAACTGAGATGAGCACCACCTCCTAGAGTCAGGAATGACTAGTACATATGTGCGAGGGGAACCTTTACCTTTACTTTTAACCATCTCATCTGCTGCTCTACTCTTTTCCTTTTGCCTTCAAACTTTCCCAGCATCAAGGTCTTTTCCAATGAGTTCTCTCTTCTCATTTGGTGGCCAATGAATTTGAGCTTCAGCTTCAGTATCTGTCCTCCAAAGGACAGTCAGGATTGATTTTCTTTAGGGTTGACAGATTTGATCTCCTTGCGGCCCAAGGAACTCCCAAGAGTCTTCCCCAACACTACAGTTCCAAAGTATCAGTTCTTTGATGCTCAGCCTTCCTTATGGTCCAACTCTCACAGCCATTCATTACTACTGGGAAAACCAGAGCTTTGACTATACAGTCCTTTGTTGGCCAGATGATGCCTCTGGTGTTTAATATTCTGTCTAGGTTTGCCATAGCTTTCCTCCCAAAGAGCAAATTTCATGACCGCAGTCACCATCTGCAATGACCATGCAACCCAAGAAAACGAAATTGGTCACTGCTTCCATTTCTTCCCCTTATATTTGCCAGGTAGTTATAGGACGTGATGCCATTATCTTAGGATTCTTTAATTTTGATTTTGAAGCCAATTGTCTCTGTTACAAAGCCGAAGAGCCAGTGCTGTCTGAAGATGTCTCTGTGGTCATGTGGCCAGCATGACTAAATACCAAAGGCGACGGAATGCTGTTACCTTCCCACAAAAGGTGGTCCCTAATTTTCTACTTGCATTTTTATGTGCTGTCTAACTGCTAGGTTAGCAGAAGCTGGAACAAGTAATGGGAGCTCACTCAGTTATGCGATGCTAGGGATTCAAACCGCCAAACTGCCGACCCTTCTGATCAACAAGCTCAGTGTCTTAGCCACTGAGTCACCGTGTATATATCGCTAAAATCATTCTTAACTCAACCTCTACCCACCCCTGTCCATTGCTTCCATGAGCTCCTTTCAAATACCATGCTCTTAGTTCCTGGAACATAATGTAGGAAGAGAAGTCTAATATTGTAATCCTTTGATTGGCTATCCCATCACTCAATTATCACATTCCTTCTTCCTTGCTCGTCTCATTGGATTTGGAGGATATATTTAATAGAAGAACAAGATATATATTTGTGTTACAACCCCTGGTATGCCCAAATATGGGAGGGAGCTCACTACTCCCCCTTTCTGTCCTTTGGCTCACTACAGAAGACCATCCAGGCAGAAAACCATATTTTTATTTTTAATGTTACCTTTGCTATGTTTGTGTTGTATTTGTGCTGATAAATAAATAAAGGGAGACTAGTATAGATCTATTTCAAGATATTTAGCTCTCATCAGCTATATATATATTTAAAAGTTGGAAAAGATGTGCTTTCATGCCACTTTTATTACTGCCCATATTCAAAGACTAAATGATATTCATAGACAAGTTTCAAATGGGAATATTTTCCAAACTTATTTTGATCACACAGGCTCAGGCAGATATGCTCATCAACTGCATAACCGTTCAACATAAAGAGCTGTACTTATCGCATTACAGTTTCATTCCTTTGCAAATATGCGTAGAATTTTCAACCTTAATATTCTTCAGCAATAGCTGATTGTAACAATTCTGGATGGAAATATGTCTCTGCCTGATTTTTAATTAAGCCCAGCACTTCCAGAAAATCGGGAAATAGCCCAGCATATTTGAGCCTAATTATGAGCAATTATTGGGAGGCATGAAAGAACCTGACATCTCCCACAAAGCTCACTGAGAGGTTTTCCACATTGCAGCCTGAAGCTACTCAGCTCCCATGTGTAAAACAGCTGGAGATGAAGCTAGCTTAAGACATTCCTTACCAAATTTCAATCCCTTCCCCTCCTTTGGCCACAATGATGGCCTCATGTTCTATCCAGACTATCCAAACCACAGCACATCCCAGTGGATTTCTCTCCTTCTTCATCCTACTGACTTTTGCCAGGAAAGTAAGCACCAATTATTTCCCTGGATTGGTGATTAAGGATTTGTGGTTTCCATTGATAGACCGCTTATATCAGCCCTTGGTCAATGATTTCCCCTTGACCTTGGCATCTGGTGAAGAAGGAAGGAAGAAACCAAACCACTGCTTTACTATTCTTCCTCACTCTAGGGCTAGATAGGATAAGTGACAAAAGTCTTATCCTGGAAGTCCCTCGCACTTTCCTTCATGAAGTTGTAAAAAATAAAAAAGCTGCAGTCGTTTGTGGGTAGACTTTCCTGGATCTGCTTTCTCCCCATTGAGTCACATCCAAAGTAGTACAGTTTGTGCAATCCTAGTATTTTCCCAGGAAATCCCTGTTCCCTCTTTTCATTAATTCATGCACTGGTTGAGTTTTAGGGAAGGCTAGCAGTTTATATTGCCGGTGCAAATTACCATGCCAAGTATCTGAATAACCCAATCACAATTTATGTTCCTGGTGCTTGACTTGGTTGTGCAGTCAAAGACATTTTTTTTCATATTAAAACGACTACCTCATATTTTAAGATCTTTTCTCCATCGCCTATTGCATGTCCCAATGGGAGAAACACCTCACAACCTGTTTAATGATGTATCCAGGATTCTATAATCTAGGTTGACATACCTAAAACTTCAGAGAAATATCATTTTGGAGAAACTGTGAAGTGTATCTCCCTCTGGAAGTTGCAGACTGAGTGCAGATTATGTCTTTATTGAAAAATAGTATTTCATTGTACTATTTTCTTTGTTTCTCTGTGATTTGGTGTTTGGATCAAAAGGATTAATAATTATCCTTCCCAATCTAAAAAAGCTATCTTAAAAATATATGGGTCATTTATGGAATTAATGGAATTGGAAGTAGGTAACTCCTTGTAAGTTTAAACAAATATGGAGATACAGATTTAGGAAAATGAATGGATGGCAAACCCTATAGAAATCAGGTGATTTCCTATCAACTTACATACAAGATATGCAGTGGAAAATACTCCACTGTTGGCATTTAACTCCAGTTATAATAGCAGAAGTATCTCATACTTATTCATCAAAAACTTAAAGGAGCTGAAATCAAAACTGCATTTTTTTTTCTATAGGTGTTGGATTTGCAAAAAGATTGCATCCTTCTGAAAGAAATTATTCTAAGAAATCAGAAGAATAGCTAAGCAAAAAGTCTAATGTGTTCCAGAATTGTATATTTTTTAGGAAAGTACATCTTACAAATCTTACAAGATTTGTAAATTAAACAAAAAGAAATTAAATATATCTTTATTCCATACTTATTTATAAGCAGAAATTCTTAGGTAATTTATCTCTGGACAGATATGGTAAACTGCTTTTCTTGAAAAACTCACTGATGAAATTCAGATGTTAAATTCACAGGGAGTTAAACCATGTTCTAATCAAATCTGGGGAAATTATAAATGTAATAATAATAATGGTTCCAATTTTAATCAATTTAGTGATACAAAACAATTATTTTATTTGAAAATATACTACTCTTGGAGGTTATCTTGTATGGTTGTGTCCATCTTGTTTTAATGAATGTTGAAAACAAAATGAATTGTTTAATAAAAAGGCTTTGTTTTTTTCTTTTATGTCTTATACTTGTTTTTGAAATTCTCTTATTACCAAATTTTACCCTAGAGCCTATTGTATTTTTATTACTAGTCTTTATATCCCATATATCTTAAATTAAAGGGATGTGGTGGCTCAGTGGCTAAAACACTGAGCTTGTCAATCAGAATGGTCAGCAGTTTGGCAGTTTGAATACCTAGCACCGCATAATGGACTGAGCTCCCATTATTTGTCCCAGCTTCTGCCAACCTAGCAGTTCAAAAGCATGTAAAAATGCAAGTAGAAAAATAGGGACCACCTCTGATGGGAAGGTAACAGCGTTCCGTGCGCCTTCGGCATTTAGTCCTGCCGGCCACATGACCACGGAGACGTCTTAGGACAGTACTAGCTCTTCGGCTTTGAAATGGAGATGAGCCCACTAGAGTCGGGAACTACTAGAACATATGTGCGAGGGGAACCTTTATCTTTACCTTTATCTTATTTTTCAGATTCTCTCTCCCCCCCCCCCATTCTTATAGTTACAGCTTATTCCTACACCACCCTACTAGCTCTATTCTTTTCCTGAGGTCTTGGTGCTCTCTGACCTTGGTTGTTTTCTTGCAAGCATTTCATTATCCAACTAAGTAACATCATTGGTGCTTTATATACACTTGGTTTGTCTTTTTTGTATTGGCCAAAGTATTCTTGCTGGTGTTCTTAGTAGGAGTATCCCTGGTGGTCTTTCCTTACTTTCTTCTCAGTTTCATTTTCCTACTTTGCACTTTTTCCTATTCCTTATCTCTGTTACTTTCCCTTTTCATTCTACTAGACTCTAGGGATTATTTCCTGTTCCTGAGATATGAAAAGGGATGAGGTTTTTTTTTTTTTTACATCCTGGGTCTCTACATAACTCTGTTGATATCTAATTCTAGGTCAGGAGGAAAGGAAAAGTGTATAATTACCATATTAATGAGGGATCACTGGATTGTATTATTGACAACTGAAGACAACCACAATCAATGATGGGAAAAGGTACTAAGACCGTGATGGCGAACCTATGGCACACGTGCCCGAAGTGGCACGCGGAGCCATGTTGGGCTGGCATGCGTGGTGTCACCCATTCCTCTTCTGGGTTTCTGGCATGCATTCACATGCGACGATCAGCTGGTCTTCATGTATGTGGCAGTGCCGGAAACTGGAAGAGCTGTCTTCCGTTTTCCAATGTGAGCATGTGGGCCAGACAGCTGGTTGTAGCCGATAACCGCATAACCCCAGAAACTGGAAGTTCATTTTTTGACGCGTCGATGCCCCCTGGGCAGCTCCTCTTCCGGGTTGCAACCCTGACGAACGTGTGCATGTGCACGTGCTCCCTTTTTGGCACTCGGTGCCGAAAAAGTTTGCCATTACTGTACTAAGCGATCCAAGAGTTACAAAAAGTCACATCCCCTTCTTCTTTCATGATACAGATCAGCTATTAGGGCAAATAAGGTTATCTGCATCAAATCTGGGTTTAAACCCAAAATGGGGAAAAAACAAAGAAACCACAAGTGATTCCTCTGAGAGCTTCACCACTATCCCCTTCTCCAGCAATATGGATAAATCAGAAAAATATAGGCTGGTAGTTTATAAAAAATTTAAGTTTCTAAAACCTGATGATCTAATGATCCTTCCAAAGAAGGAACCACACTACTACTTCCTTGAAGTCAGAAGAGAATTCAACCTGCAAAGAGAAACATTACTGATCTGGGTGATTACCTGGTAGTAATTGTATTGGTTTATTAAGTGATTAATCATATGATTAAGATTTATCCAGAAAAAAATAAAATACCAGCTCTAATTACAGGATAAAACAGATAAAAGAAGACAAGTTAATACAATTGCATACATGGTAAATACATAAAACCAACATTCACATAACCACATCACCTTTACATGATACCCTGATATGTTTGATTTAACAGGTTCTTAGCTGGATGCCTTTAACTATAAACTTAGCAGTTCTGCTCACAATGTATAAATCACCTGGCAGAATCACATCCTTACACATCTTTCGAGGCAAAGCTGGGAAAGATACACAACAAGTCCCAACTCCACATGTCTTTAGAAAAGCCATTAAGGTCTGGCTTTTCTCCCAGACATTTTGGTCCAGTTCAATGGACTCCCCTTTTGGGTTGGGTTGGGTTGTTCGTTGTTTGTTAAATTTATTGGTTACCCAACTCCATTGGAGTTGGTCCTGTTTGATCACCATTTCATATTTTATATATTGAGTCATTCCTTTTTTTTAAACATTGTACAGATACTGTATTCGTATTTATTGTTTGTTTCTGTTTCACATTGACCAGAATCACATTATTTAAATTGGGTGGCCCTATAAATCCCCGAAAGCAGACAGATAGACAGATAGACAGATAGACAGATAGACAGACAGACAGACAGACAGACAGACAGACAGACAGACAAATTAATAGACATGCAAGTAGTGTAACTAATATAACTAAAAACCTTATCAGTGTTCCTAAAGGATAAGCAGTCAACCTCATTTAGATAGTTAATGGGTATTGGAGAGGAACCCCTAGATATATCATTGTTCAAATGAAATAAAAGCTGACAAAAATGCAAATGATTTTATCTGTGAAGGAGCACAGGAACTGTTTACAGTCCATCTCAGATATCATCAGTGTGCTGGCCAGGACAAATGGAGTTTGCTTAATCTGTACACAACAGACCTAAGAGGTTTGTAAATTGTTCCTTGCAGCCATAATCAGGGTGGGGGAGAGGCAAGGTCCAGCACTGGATCTCCTTCCCTGATGCTGCACTGTGAGATTTCATCTTACCATGTCTCAACAAGGTCACTGATAGGGAGATTGATCAGGTATGAGAAAAATCCTTGTAAGGGCGCTTGGAATCAGGGAAAGAAAAGGGAGTTGCTCAAAACATACCAAATGAAGACCAGATGGACATTTCAGCCTTATCTGTTAAAGGAGGCCTCAGTCTGTCAGTTAGGGAATCTAAGAGAAGAAATCTCCAGAAACGTATGGGGAACCCACCGTAATGTATTCATTAATGATAAGGAATGCAGTTTTCTTATGTAGCTCCCGACATTCTCTGCCTAACCCTCTTTTCCTGCCTTAAACCTGATTAGCAAGACTGTGTGGATCTTGCTTCCTTGACTGTGGGCTTCCTTAGCAGTGGGGCTTGACAATTCCAAGAGAGCATGTCATCCAGCCAGATCCATCAGCCTCGGAAAGATATCCAATCTAATACGGTCCTCCTACCCAGGAGAACGTGGTGTAATAGCATAAACCTCACTGAGCAGTAGACAGTTCACAGCAAGAGGACCATTACTGGGATTCTGTGTATTGACCAGTTCTCTTCAAGATATAAATCACATTGAAGATACAAGTTTTCTCATTAAAATTTGCCTTTTCACTATATTCCTTTGCTACCCATGACTTGACTAGAGACACAAGTGCCTGTATATGTGCCTCTGCGTGGGTGTCAAACTCGATCACATCGTGTGACGTATTGTGACATATCATGTTTTTTCTCTTTGTAGAGCCAAGGTGGGTGTGGCTTGTGCATGACACATCCAGCCCATGGACTGCCAGTTTGAAACTCCTGCTGTAGATGATGACAAGCACATAACCAGTTGCAAGCAAATATTATACTTAAAATAATGAACTTTGCATTGAAAAAGTTCTTAAAACCATATAAAGACTAAAAACAGAATGCTACATATGTATCAACCCAAATATCTATTGTAGTATTAGAGTGCTATCTATCATGCAAACATACCCGGCAAAATCAGTGGCCATCCCTTTGGCTAGCTCCTTATCGCAGAAGCTTCACCATGTGCAATAACGTCTAATTAGGTGGCAACAACTATTTCTTGAAGGGACACCGCGTCTCGGTGGCTAAGATGCTGAGCTTGTTGACGAGAAAAGTCGACAGTTTGGTGGTTTGAATCCCTAGCGCTGCGTAATGGAGTGAGCTCCCATTACTTGTCCCAGCTTCTGCCAACATAGCAGTTCAAAAGCATGTAAAAATGCAAGTAGAAAAATAGGGACCACCTTTGGTGGGAAGGTAACAGCATTCCATGTGCCTTCGGCGTTTAGTCATGCTAGCCACATGACCACGGAGACGTCTTTGGACAGCACTGGCTCTTCGGCTTTGAAATGGAGATGAGCGCCACCCCCTAGAGTTGGGAATGACTAGCACGCATGTGTGAGGGGAAACTTTACCTTTAACTATTTCTCATGGTAACTGTTACTCTTCCTTTTTGGTCAACCTACTGGATTCTCAATCTGGGCTACCCTTTGGCTAGGGTAAAGGCAGTAAAAGCAGGAACACATTTCCTGCTGGAAACTGTAAGCTCTACATTTAACTGAGTCTGCTAGGCCTTTGTTCCTTGAAGGAAAGAATTTAACCTTTGGTTCCTAAGAATTGGACCAAACCAACCTGACCAACATCCTGTCCCTATAATACATGACTTTGCAGAATGGATCACAACAATCTTATTTATCCAAGCTTTCACCTTAGGAAATCTCACCAGTCTCTCAACATTGCCTCCCTGCCAGATCCCAAATGAAAAATAATTGGCTTTACTTACCCCTCCATCTGCCCCCAAAACCTTGCTTTTAAAAAACTGATTCTACCTACTGGTTCCACAAATGTCTCCAAAACCCTGTAAAGAATAAGAAGAGCAACAGAATCAGGGCTCTTTCAGGGCGAAGCAAGGGCCCCTTTTAGCAGCCTAGCATTCCATAAAGTAAAAAATAAAGTTTAAAAAAACAGTTAGGGAGGCTGCAAATGTCAAATGCCTCCCACCAATAGTATGCCTGCTTCTCTTGACATCTGGCTCAGGCTTGCCCCAATGTTGCAGCATTTATAACGCGGGGAATATTCATCCTGTTCCTGACTCTTCAGTTTTGCAGATGTTCAGAGGTGTCATTGCCCCTCTTGTCCTCTCCTTCCCTTATTCATGGGAGAACTCTTATACCATTCCTGACCCTTGGCTGTGTCCCTAAGAAGCTGCAATCATTTTTAGTTACGGATAATTGGCAGCAGAATACATTTTGTTCTGCACAGTGTTAAAAACGGGTACTTTGTTTTGCCAACTTTTGTGAACTTCCTTTCCCTTCAGTAAAGGAGCACAACATTTGTTTAAGAAAGAAATATTGTCTTCGGTGGGAAATGTATTCCATGTGTGTTATGATTAATATCATGACAGAGCTTTCCTAGCATACGGTCGGTCTCTCTCTCTCCCCTTCTGCCTCTCCAACTTTCTTCTTTCATCATCATTATTATTATATTTTTAAAAGGCATCGTATGTTTGAGCTGCAGAAATGATAAATGTTGAAATTTGTATGAAAAACTCCCACAAGCATTTGATTTCCTTCATAAATCTGTAGGAGATGTCAAACAAGTGGTTTATATATGAAACTTTAGAATAAACATAGCATGTCTAATTGAAAAGTCTCTCTTCATCAAACACCCAGAGCACAAGTGAAGAATGAAAGATGAAGGGTCTATTTAATACAGACTGTCACTGCTGTCAAGGATACTATTCTTCTATCGCCTTCACCATCCCAGTACTATATCTTCCAGGTGCTCCTGGTGAGGGAAATAGAAGATGACAAATGAAAACTTTGGTATCTGTGGAGTGGCTTAACATATTCTGAAGTGTTAAGCCTACTGCACTTTAGAGGGCTGGATTCTTAGCTGTAATTTCTGCATGTAGTTTGACATTTACCTACTTCAAAATTCATAGCCAGAGTAACAACTTTGCTGGGGAGATTGCTTTTTAGGGTGGAAGAGGTCACGGCACAAGGTCATTTGATTGCCTGAAGATGAAACCGCAACTATCCCAAGAGATAAACATAAAAGGGCAAAGTGAGAGATCTTTTCAAACAAAACAGTACCTATTCCTCCCTACCTCACGCATAACATACTTTCACAATATCTGGTATTTCCTTTGCTGAGATAAGACTTGGCGGACAAAGGCAAAAAAGAAGAAGAAGAAGAAGAATCCCCTGCCAAATCCACAGGAATTATCTAGCCATGCTAAACTTTCACGTCATTTCATTATTGTTGGAGAAATGGAAAGGAAAGGATTGTGTGGTATATGGTGTGCATGTTTGCCTGTGTGAGAGTATTTAGTACCACCTCACTGTGGTCATCAGCCCTAGAACTTAGAAGACCAGAATAAAGGCATAAAAAGAGATGCTGGGAAATCAATAGACCCGTCAAGTGCTGAGAATTACACAAAGCAGAAGGACACCAGAAGTTGACACTTCCAAGAATTTTGCTTTCTGCACCTTTTGGGCAAACATAACTCATATGTTACCTTAGATGCCCTCAGAAAGCCTTTAGGAATTATCATGATCACCCCAGCTGCTGCCACTTAAAATATTAGAGGATGAGAGAATACAGTTTTGGAATATATGTTTTATTTGCAACTGTACTCAACAAACGGTGTTCGAGCTATTTGGGAACCAGCACTGTCTGGAGCAGGGGACATCTGGAAAGTGTTTGAATGGGTAGAGACACATGGAAATGGTAAAGGATACCAAAGGGATCCTGACAGGCACTCTTGGGGACTTGGGAGGGCTAAATTAGAGAGAGGTTGAAGACCTCAGCATCCTCATAGATATACCTTCTCCAGGATCACATTTAGAGGGGTAAAATTTTCATCAGAATCCTGGGTCGACATTATCTTATTATTCTGTATTAAATTGTCAGTAGTTGTACTTTCTATTGTATATTCTGACTTCTTTTTAAAGGGAATAACAACAGGCCACTTTTTCTGATGGGATTTTGTCTGTTTTCCAAATCTGTGCAAATACAATTCTAGCTGCTGTTATTATGTGTATGTTCAAATATATGTCTTCTTTACTACATTTCTCTGATAAGATACCCAATAAAAATATCTCGGGTCTCAGTTCTACATGTCAGTGTAACATTTTCTCTAACCATGTTTGTATTTTAACCAGTAACTTCTTGCTTCCCTACAAGTCCACCACATATGATAATATGATCCTGGTAATTGGTGATAATTTCAACATTTAGCTGATTTGTCCTTAAACATTTTTGCTAATCTTTCGGGTGGCATGTACCATCTATAAAACATTTTATACAAGTTTTCTCTATATGATGTTGCCATTGTTAGTTTATAGTTCCTTTCCTATAGTTGTTGCTATTTTTCTAAATCAATCGTGTAAACAAAATTTTTTGCCCATGCTATCATTGTTTCTTTTACTTTTTCCTCCTCTAATTTAATTCTAAGTAAATAGCTATATAGTTTCTTAATCATTTTTTCATCTGTTCCCATAAGTATCTTATCCAATTCTGAACTTCCCAGGTTAAACCATTCTCTCTAGCATCTTTTTCATATCTTGATTGTATTTGCATTTGTGTAAACCAGCCTATATCAATCCGTTGTTCTTCTAGTTTTTTCTGTTTTAGTTCTCCCCTTTCTGATAAAATATCTTTGTTATAATATGTTTCTCATATTACTATTATTAAGACATATATATACCTTGAGGACGACCTGACATGATGATGCACATGTCATCTATGCTCCTTTTATGTCCCCTTGTGGACTCCCTTGTAAGCATTATTCATAATTAAGGCATAATTATATCAGATATGAGTATACTGGTCTAATTTATCTCATATCATTATAATTATTTCAAAGTAGTTCCACAAAGTTTACCATTGGCTGTATAAATATCTCTGGGGGTTCCATATTGAATATGGTTCCTTGAAAAATTAGCATTTGTCTTTATGTACATATCTATATAGCTATACTTCCAAATATATACTATTTCATTTTTTTTAAAAAAAATTATCCTGTCCTTATTGTTTTCAATCTTTTAATTTTCTTATAATTGATGCATGCCCATTTCACTTTAAAATAAAAAGTATTAACTGGATTTCAGACCTAACAACTGATTATTGCATGTACTTTGTAATGGGGAGAAGTAAGCTTCTGGTATAAGGAAAGATTACATCCTTACCATTCTGACGAGAAAGAAAAATACTTCACCATAGTGTAATTTTTGTCCTTAATTTTGTTTTGAGATCACAAACAGCCTCCCAGCTCATTTTGACAGTGACAAAAGAAGGATAAATCTTTAGTGAAATTGTTTTATTTTTTAAAAACCAGCTGCTTGAAACGTTTAGAAAAGGGAATTCCTCGCTTAAGGAGAAACTTCCTAACAGTGAGAACAATTAACCAATGGAATGGCTTGCCTTCAGAAGGTGTGGGTGCTCCATCAGTGGAGGTTTTTAAGGAGAAATTGAACACCCACTTGTCTGAAATGGTACAGGGTCTCCAGCTTGAGCAGGGGGTTGGACTAGAAGACCTCCAAACTCCCTTCCATCTCTAAGCCTCTCCTCGAACATCATCCAATTCTTAACTCCATCCACACAAGCTTGGCCCAGCAGCTTTGCTCGCCTTTCGGCTCAAACCCACTGCTAGAAAAAAAGAAGAAAGTTGCCTGCATTATATGGGCTCCAACTTTAACTTCATCTGTTCACTCCACCCGCGGAAACTCAGCTATCCTGTTATCCTGTCCCAAAGCTCCCCACTGCACTGGGAGGCCTGATAGAGACCCTAATGCCATGACAATAGAAGCCAGGGTGTTTTCAGAAATGTGAACGCAGGAGGAACTCCAAAGTGAAGATAAAAGGATGGGGTGGCATTTGATGAGGGCAGAGTTACAGCTGCACCGTTTCCATTTGATACTGTAATTTACACTGTGACCTGTCCATTAACCCTGCCTCCCCTCTCCCCGCCTGCACGCTTTTCAAGATGCGCCCACTGCAGTGGTTCAGGTGCAGCTGAATAGCCTCTGTCATTGTCCTGGCCTGCCATGAAGTTTCTCAGTTCAGAGCTACCCCTCGAATGACACTCTGTCATTATACTATATTTAGGTAATGAAAGGTGTAATTTAGCTTTGTTCTATTGCAAGTCAATCCGGGCCTGCATGCATTGGGATAGGTAATAAAATAGGCGTGTGGATATAAAAAGCCTGAATAAGCATATTATGCAGTGTAATTTCACGAGCCAAAACTGATGAAAGAACGGGAGGTATAAAAGCCTTAGCCACTTCAATGCCTAACAATGAGAACTGTCATTAAGAGCGGCACAAAGAGACAGATTATGGTTTGCCAGTGTATCTATGTGGCCTATGATCAATCAGTCTCCTTTTGCTATGGGAGCTGGTGTATAGGGGATGGTATTTGATGAGTGGATTCTTATTAGCAGCCTCTATCCCATCATCCCTGAAAATACATTGTGTAGAAAATAGCTTTAACCATCCATCATCAGCGTTCCCCAAAAATAGCATTGCATTGGGCTTTGCCTCTTTTTACCGTAGGGCTGTCATCTTATCATCATAATTGTTCCATCTGGACATTGTTTGAAACTTCAGCCATCTGCTTTATCACACCCCACCTCATACTCTAAGGAATGAATGCAGCTGATACATCTGGCAGAGATAGTCAGTCAAAAGCACTCGGCGGCCAAATTAGCACACGTTCCTTTAATCTGAGTACTTTTATCGCAGGAAGAGATCGTCAAGGTTTTAAGATAGATGGAACATGGCATTTCAAGGGGAACAAAAGCTAGAGACGTCTTCAGTGTCACTCCTGAAAATAGTAATTTGAAATAACAGAAGGACATTGGAAGATTATTACACAGTAGAGGTTATTTTAAAAACACACACACACACACACACACACAATTTGCAGCTGAAAAATATATATGAAAGAGTGACCTGATTGCTTAATTTACATATAAATTGCACCATTGAATTAAGTCATGATTTGCTTTAACATGGTTCTTGCATCATTTGTAGCTGATTGGATTTAGTCTAGTACAGGGCTGTTAAACTCGCCACCCGCAGGCCAGAGGCGTCATACTCTGGCCATGCCCACATCCGGTTTAGCAAAGGGGGAAACGTTCCAATATGTCACATGATGCCACCATGATGATGCAATGCCCCTAGTCTAGTAGTTTAGGCACCAGACTAGAAACCAGGGCACTGAGTTCTAGTCCTACCTTAGGTACGAATGCAAACTGGATGATTTACGGCCAGTCACTCTCTCTCAGCCCAACTCATCTTACAGGTGGTGGTTGTCAGAAAAAACAGGAGGAGGAGGATGTGTTGGATATATTTGCTGCCTTAAGTTATTTGGAAAAGCAATGAATAACATAAATAAAATAAATACAAATAAATGTTATTATAAAATATAACCTACAAATCACAATAGGTAAAGACACAAAACATTTAAAGCCAAAATGAAACAAACCATATTATGGCTTAGAGATCTGTAACATCTGAACTCAGTTGTTGATAGAATTTAAATGTAGAACTAAGTCATCATTTTAATCGCAGTTTCTTGAATAATCCGCAACCAGCTGGATTGAGGCATTACTCTAAACTATACATCACCATGTATATAAATTTAGAAGAATGCTATACTAGATGTGATTGGTTTGGTTTGGTTTGGAGCATGGTGTACACTATTTTCAGTGTGTAAGACTATAACTACAGTAAGTTGATTAAATCACTTTTCCATTCTTAAGGAATATCTCAATTGAGGTTTACAGTACAGTTTCTATTTCAATGTAGCCTGAAGTGTTGCCATCAAATTGTGCCTAAAACAATTTCTGTGGGGAAGAGAAGTTTCTTAATTGTGAGAAGTAGCCAAGGAATATGATGGCAAGCAGTTTCTCTTGGGCTTCTGAAATATCTCAGCTAAATAACATACATTCCAGGATATATTGTTAGAGCTGGCTTTTTTTCCCCTTTCCACACTGCTCCTCGATTAACCAAAGGTATGTGGAATTGATACAACAGTGTTTTTTTTAAAAAAATGTACTGTTTGTTTGATTTTTTAAAATCTTGCCTTAATTATTTGTTTATAAATAACTCAAAGTGGTGAACACATACAACATTCCTTCCTCCTTCTATTTTTGTCACAACAATCCCATGGAATGGTTTATGCTGAGAGTGACTGGCCCAAAATCACCCAGCTGCTTTTTGTGTCTAAGGTGGGACTAGAATTCACAGTCTCCTGATTTCTACCTTCACCATTAAATCAGAAGGATCAACTGAAGATAAGAGACTCGCAGGGGTGGGCTTCAGAAATTTCAGCAATGGGTTCTCTGCTCGGTTGCTGTGGGGGCGTGGCCATGGTGGGTGTGGCCTAGTCAGCTTCCTGCCCCACGGCGGGGTGGTGGTGTTTCACCTTCCCCAGGCTCTGGAGGCTTTCCTTGAGCCTCTGGGAGGTATAAACTGCCTCCCCCAGGCTCCAGAGGCCTTCTGGGAAGCCCATACCTCTCCCCAAGCCTCCGCGGGGGACTTGCACTTACCTCGCATCCAAAACGGGCCACAGGGGAGTCCTGGAATGGGAGGGGAGGGCTGGGCAGGGCCAGCCAAGAGTGAGATTTGGAGGTTCTCCAAACGGGTCATAACATTAGCTATGATTCTCCTGAACCCGGGCGAACCCGTAGCAACCCACCCCTGTAAGAGAGGTACAAAAACTTACACTTTAAACAATATCCCAGCAAACAGGGAGGCTTACAACAGTTCATTTAGTGACCATTCAAAGTTACAACCGCACTGAAAAAAGTGACTTATGACCATTTTTCACAGTTACCGCCTTTCTGGCATTTTTTTTAGAGCTCTGCAGTGTTCTGTATTAGCCTACCTTGAACATTTAACATGATCAATATCCCCTTCTCTTCAGTAGAGCAGGATTACTTAAAAGCAGAAGCAGTTTATTTGGTCCCATTTCAGAATCAGAATAGAGCTGGAAAGGGACCTTGTGAGGTCTTGTAATCCAGCCCCCTGCTCAAGCAGGAGAACCTATATCATTTCAAACAGGTGACTATCCAGTCTCTTCTTAAAAATTTCCAGTGATGAAGCACTCACAACACCTGAAGGTAAGCTGTTCCATTGGTCCCCAGTCCTTTTCTTTAGACTAGCCAAACCCAAATCCTTCCATTGTTCGTCATATGTTTTAGTTTCCAGGCTTTTAATCATCTTAGTTGCTCTTCTTTGCACTTTTTATTTTCAAAGTCTCAGCATCTTTTTTGTAATGTGGTGACCAAAACTGGATGCAGTATTCCAGGTGTTTGTTTGTGCCTTCCTACCAGGGAGTAAAGGTGGTGGGGGGACATCCATCCTACTGTCCAGCACCTGCAGCAACCCCTTGTTCTCAGCATTTCACTTAGCAGAAGCAACACTCAAATCACAAATTGCCTTTAAATTGTCTTTGTGAATTGGGGGCATGGCGATGGCAATGTGGAAATGCGCTGAGAATATCCTAGGAGGAAAGAGCTAGATGCTGTGGAGAACAAGGTCAGAATTAGATGCTGCTTTATATGTCAACAGCTGGAAGCTAATACATGTTTTGAAAGAGGAGCACTGAGATTCAGAGGACTGGAAGAAAAGTGTGCTATTGCAAGCTTTGCTTTAGGAGAGGCAACATGGCTTGATTACTAGATAAATGTGGGAAAAGGAAGGAAGGAAAAATAAAGACAAGTTTGCTATGGCTACCAATAGGAGAATGATCTTACCAATCAATGTGGCCAGCAAGTAGCAAAAGCTGGGAAAGAGCAGGGAGTTTTAGGGCAACCAGAGATACCTAAGGGATATATCAAAGGTTTCATTTGGATGAACTTAAAATTACTATGATCTCTTCATAATATTCCTGAAGTGGCTAAGACAAGTGTTGGGTTTAATAAGTATATTTAAAAAAAAAACATCTTGACTGTATTGAATATTGATATATCCCACAGGCTGGCTCTGTCTTCTTGCAACACAGAAGCAAAACATTCCACTGAGAGTAAAAGTGAAATCTCTTAAGTTATTGCTGCAAGAATATTTTCAGATAAGCAGCTGAAGAACAAAAGGAAAGCTAGAGAAAGTGACTTTGTTCTGTTGGGGTTTGGTTTACTTCTGCCGCTAGCCCTGCTTAGCCAGCCCTCTTAGCTCCCATAAAAGTGCAGATGAGAAGATTCAGTGATCTTATCACTCAGACTTTGATCTACGCCGGATGTAACTACCTTCGGGGATTCCTTTCCTTTGATAATTTGAGTTTATCATCCTTTGTCATTTTTGACCTACTGGCTTAAATGAAGACAGCAGGGAAATACTTGGGATGCCAGGAGTTTAAACAAATAGAGGAATTTGTCAGGTTTTCAAAGTCAATTTTGTCCTTTAAAAGAAAAAAGTGCCCCAAGTGCTAACAGCACCTAATATCAGACAAAATCATTCAGTGGATGTAATTTGTTTCAGTTAGAGTAGCAAACATCCCTTAATTGTGACATCCTAAGAACTCAGTTTATGTTAGCCAGAGGAAGACAGATGAAAAATATGTCGAGTTGAGTTATCATGAGAATAACAAAATAGCCACTCTTCATAACTGCATGTACTGGCCTAGCAAACTGCAGACAACAAAATGGTGTGGCATCAATAAAAAATAAATTAAATTTATACGCTGCTTAATTCCCAGCAACTCTAGGCAGTTATTCCTCTATTAAGTAATAGAAAATGGAATTTTAACTCGAACATGAACTCCTTCTACTGATGTCAATATCTCTTTACCATGTTTCCTATTTACTCCTGATTTATATCATTTTGATATGGCTTGCACCCACGGTGTAGGGTGCGGAGAATGGGTAGGGAAGTGCGTTGTGTCATTTGCAACACTGCACATACAAAATCTGCAGTGAGACTCAAATTATTTGTATAGTCAGTGCAAAAACCAGTAAGTCATGCTATTAAATTTTAGAATAGAATAGAATGGGACCTTCGATGGCACCTTGGAGGTCTTCAAGTCCAACCCTCTCCTTAGGCAGGAAATCCTGTACCATTTCAGACAAATGGTAATCCAATCTCTCCTTTAAAAATTCCACTGTCAGAAGAGATCACTGAACAGAGGATAGAGTTGAAACCAGAACTGTGTCTCCTGGGTATTTCTGATGGGAAAATGGGGGGAAAAGTACAATACATAACATTACATATTCTAACTGCTAGTAGAATCATTTTAGCACAGAATTGGAAACAAACAGATACTCCTCCAGACCCGATTATAAGAAGGAAAATTTATAAATGCACAGAAATTGATAGACTGTCTATGGAAATGAAGGAGAGGGAGGAAACCGAGTACTATCAAATTTGGAATAGATGGTATTCCTGGATTGAGAGTAAATGTAAAACCTAGGGTATAAAATGTTAAAGTATAATATATAGAATGTAAAAGATATAAGAAGCATATGATATTGACTTGATGTTACTATATAATAACATGTTATTATAACTTAAATAAGGATATAATTTAGGATAGTGAAATTGAGATATAATTTTTGTAAATAGGATTGTTACGAAAGATATTGATACCGATATGGAAAAGCTGTTATGTGTAAATTTGTGTTTTGTGTTTTGCCTTTTAAATGTTGGAAAATTCAATAAATACGATTTTAAAAAAACTTTCAGTGTTGGAGCATTAACAACTTCTGGAGGCAATCTTCAGGTCTTACACACACACACACACACACACACACACACACACACACACAAAAGATAATTGGCAAGTACTGGAAGTATTTTTTAAAAAAAAATTCTATAGATTTTCTATATTTTTCTAAGGATTTCCAAAAGTCCAATTAATCACAGACATCAAGGAAGAGAAAAACCCTAAATGCTTCTACAGCAGAAATCAATATTGGGCTACCTACTCTGCAAAGTATTGAAAAGCTGCTCCTGCTTAGCCATTTCCACCCAAGCTGTAAAAGAAGAAAAAGAACAAAAAGATCACCTGAACTTTAAACAGGTTAATTATGTTTTTCCTCTCCATTTGCACAGAGATGCGAAGTAGCCCTCCAAAGAATGAGCCAGGTATCTGCTCCTTTGGCAGGAAAGTCCTTTTAAGTGCTTAAAGAGGTCTTTAAGTTGGAGTCATTAAGATTAGTTCTGCACAGTTTAATGTTAAAGTAAAAAAGGTAGGTAGATAATGAAATGGCCCTGCAGACAAGTAGAACACCTACTAGTAACAGTGCACAAAGGGCTCCATGGTCTCAAAATATTTAGAAAAAGAGTTAACATTGTTTCCATCCTTTCATCACGCTTTTCAAAGCAAAACCTGGCTTCTTTTATCAGATCAGAAATATTTAAATCATTACGAAACCTAATGCCTATTTGAGGATGACGGAATCTTACCAAGTCAGACATACCTGCAAGTTGATACGCCACAGCTAACTATTTCCATCTATTGTTTTACTGATTGCCTTTTGGAAGGTGAAGGAAGTTGCTGTTTCATTTCAGAATTGCAAAAATGCAAGCAATCTGAAATTAGCCATCTGGATTTTCTCTCCAAGCGCAATTGTTCTAATTGTTCACGCCCTGATATTTCTTAAAACAATTTGCTCTTCCTGAATTCATTGATTCATGCGTATAGTGATTTGATTTTATCCTAAGCCAACCGGAGAGCATCGTGTTGAGAGGGTACCCCCTTAAGGGCAGGGGCAAAGCGACAAGGAAAGTACAGTAAAGCAATACAGGTTAGAACTACAGGAAAAAGGTGATTCAGGGAAAAGGCGTTGTTGGTTAAAGATTTGAATACCCTGTTTATTTCTTACTGTATGTGTAACTATTGGATGTATAATCTGAACGTTAAACAGGATTTATGCCTCAACTATAAAATGAAATCGCAATTGCCAGAATCTATAGATCAGTACCTATGCAGGTCAAATGAATGGTGTGCTCTGCTTGTTTCATCTGTTGAGTTAATGGCTGAATCAGTGGTGAAATTAAATTTTTTTACTCCCGGTTCTGTGGGCATGGCTTGGTGGGTGTGGTTTTGCTTGGTGAGCGTGGCAGGTTAAGGATACTGCAAAATCTCCATTCCCACCCCACTCTGGGACCAGACAGAGGTGGCATTTGCAGATTCTCCAAACTTCTCAAAATTTCCGCTACAAGTTCTCCAGAACCTGCTGGATTTCACCCCTGGGCTGAATCGATAGCATTTAAGAGGGCCTTCCAAGTTGAAAGGCTAGGCTGTTGATTGGCTGGCACTCTTTCTTTTCCACTCTGAATTAGCCAACTTAAACCATAGGAACCAAAATACACAGTTCACTGAAAAACTAGGTCAAAATATTTGAAAAGAGAAGAACATGCCTTTATAGTTACTTTTTACTATAGTTAATCTAAAGGATATGGCAAATTTACAATATTGTCATATTAGATTACCAGATCAGGGCTGAAAAACTCAGGGCAGCAGTGAGTTGCAAGAGACAGACAAAACACAAACATTTTGCTGCGATGTTGTCTGAATTTTTGTAGCCCAGAGCAGCTTGCTTGGGCTACAAAAATTCAGCAATATGCAAACCTATTCAGAACAGCAATATGCAAACCTATTCAGAACAAATAGTGTTTAGAACAGGGTGTCCAGATTTTTAAGAATCATAATAAAGGCATATTCATTTGAAAAAATGTGTGCAAATTTATTTTATTTTTCATCTTATATACTTTCATTTCTGGCTGTTTCCCTTGTATCTAACTGGGGCTTTATGGTTGTAACAAGGGCATGAATGAAACTGAAAAGCAATAACAGTAACAAAATCTTGATATGATCTAACTGTATACTTTCTTTATACTTTTTTCGGGACCTTCTATAGAAGCTCCCCAAAACAATCACAAAAAGAGCCATTGCTACAGATTATCCCCTTGACAAGAATTTGTCTGCAGAATTATTTTAAAATAGTACCTGCCCTGGTGCTTTTTCAAAGAATATATTGGAGAACACAGCCCATCATGATTGCAATTGATCCTACATGCCAAGCTTATTTGGTTTGTCCCATCTAGTCAGACGTTATTCACAATGCAAAGAATATATTGATCAGGTGCATTTGCACCAGGCAAAAGCCATGCAAATTGTACTAGAAAGCCAGTGTTTTTAAAAGTAATGTATTTCCAAAATGGCTGAAACGCATCTGCTGTCTTTTCTGCTTTGTTGACTTTGGCTTGTCCATACAACACTTGCTGGTTTGGCAAATAACTCTGTTTCATTGATTATACAATTATGCAGTAGGCACAAAGAGAGCTCTCTCTCATCTCAAGTAAAAACTTTGTATAGCAAGGGTGGTGACAACAGATACTTTTCCTGGATATATGCCCCTATTCAGAGGTGGATTGCTCCCAGTTTGGCCCAGATTGGGCAAACCGGTAGTAGCGATGGCAGGAGGCCTTGACTACCCACCTGGACGCACACATGCAATCACGAGCGAACCATCTGTAAAAAAATCGGAAACCTATCACTGCCCCTATTCCTTTAGGTGAGCGCTCCAGCTGTCATAGAAATGAGTAGGTACATTCTGCAACTGAGTGCTTGTAGTATGTACACATCCTTTCTTCTCTCTGTTTGATCACAACATCTACCACAATGGTGTTTTGTTTTCCTTCAGCTTTTCTTATGCGGTGGGACAAAGAGCAGGTTGTGCAAATATCAGACCCAGATTACACCAATGAATCATCCAAGAACTTCGAATTGTCAAGAGAAGTAAGATTGAAAAATATACATTTTCAGACCTAAGGAGAAAGAAAATCTATGTGCTTTACTTAACTGCAAAGCTACATATATTCCTAATCAACAATAGCATAAATTACTCCAATGGCATAGCTCCAGTATAAATGTGGAAGTTTTGTAAACCTTGATAAGCAAGACACAATGTCAAAAGTCAGGCTGTCAACAGCAAAGTATTACAAAGTATTGTGAATAATGTGAGCTTCTGGTAGTCCTCTAATTAAGACATTGCTTCTTTAAGGCGGAACATAGTCGTTTTTCCTTTGGTGACTTAGAATTATCCAACAATCATTGCACCAAAACACAGTAATGGGGACAGGATTTATATGATTTCTTCAGTGGTCGGGCAATGCTTACAGAGAAGCTATAAAGCACAGCAGGAAAATGGCATTAGTTCATCCCCAGAGTTTGTACTTCCATTTTAGAACAAAATCCAAATAACTTTTTTCTTGCATGCTGAAAGCATCAAATGACATATCTGTGTAATCAATTTGGCTGCTGATTACAGACTGTTGTGTCCTCTGATTGGTTACCACGCGGGAGCCGGCTCGAGGGAAGAGCCTCATGTTCCTATTGGTTGTCCGTCTCAAAGGTCGGATATAAAGAGCTGTCAGACTAGAGAGTTCGTTGATTCCGTTACTTGTTTCAGTTGGATTAATAAATAGTTACAGTTATCATCGGCTCCTCTGTTCATTGAATCTCTAAGGAAGAGACATAAAACTGGCGATGAAGGTGTTTTTAACTGACACCTACATTATCAGCGATGGCTACCGCAAATGTTTTTGCAGAATTTAGACCTGAAAAGGAATCGTGGGAGGCCTTCCATGAACGATTTGAATGCTTTATTCAGGCTAACGACTTAATGGGTCTCTCTCTGGAAAGGAAGAGAGGGGTTTTTCTAAGTTACTGTGGCCCAGACATGTTCACAATGGCCCGTGCGTTAGCAGCTCCGACTCCTGTTCATGCTATACCTTGGGACTCGTTGCTGAGTAAACTGAAGGCACACTATGCCCCCACGCCTTCCTGTTTCGCCTGCAGACACCTTTTCCATAAATGTACACAAGCAGAAGGGTAATCTATCAGCCGCTACATTGCCTCTCTGAGGGCTGCGGCTATCCACTGTGAGTTTGGCATTGCTAGACGAGGCATTGCTGGAACAATTTATTTACGGTCTTAATGATCTGCGTCCGCAATGCCGTCTTCTTGCAAGAGCTGAATTGACTTTGAAAATTGCCGTTGATTAGGCGCGAGCAACTGAAGTGGCTGAAAAATCAACCTGGAGATTCAGCGTTACCATTTGGGTGACAACCTTGCATCCCAAGCATCGTCGGTATACCAACAGAATGAAAACTTAGAGGATGACCATGAGGCAGACATCGATGTCAGTCGCCTCAAACTAGTTAACAACCAGGGAACCACACATAAAGGAGATTGGGAAATGTGTTTAAGCTGTGGAGGCAAACACCTGAGGTCTCAATGTAAATTCAAGTCAGCCGTGTGCCAGCGTTGTGGCAAGAAAGGCCATCTGGCTAGTGTGTGCCGGGCTTGGCTACCGGACAATAGGTCTATAGGGTCACCTTCTATCAGCCGTCCAAATACTTCCAAAAACAGTATATGCCAAACTAACTGCTGCGCTAGCATTAATAATGATGACAATATATCAGAATGGACTGTTGACTCTGCGTTCACGGAGTGGAACAGAAGTGGAAAAATTCACATTACCATCGGGCTGGAAGGCAAGCCCTGCCCCATGGAGCTGGATACTGCACTCCCTTCTGCCGTCCCTGCGCCGGAACCAGCTGCTGGCTGCCCGCTGCCATTTGAGGGATTACCAAGGAAACCCCATTCCTATCATTGGCTGTGGAAACTTCAATGTGCATTATGGACGTTTCAGGGGCCAACTTCCCCTAATCGTGGTATCCAAGCCATTGGCTTCTCTGTTAGGCCTTGATTGGTTTAGGACACTAGATCTTTCAATTTCTGGGGTGCATTACACCATCCAGGGGGATGAATTTGTGGCTTTAACACACGAATTTGCCAATGTCTTCTCACCATCCCTAGGTAAATATAAGGGCACACCAATTTCATTAAACCTCGATCCTCAGGGGGCACCCATTTGGCTTAAAGTATGCTGCGTTCCATTGGCCCTAAGGCACAAAGTGGACGCGGAGCTAAACAACTTACTGGAACAAGGGGTATTAGAACTGGTGGACCACGCAAAGTGGGAAACCCCTATCATAATTCCTCTGAAGGTGGACGGCTCAATAAGAATTTGCGCCAACTACACGTTGACGTTAAATAAGGTGTTACAGGTGCACCCTTATCCTGTCCCAGTGGTACAACATGTGTTGCACTCACTGGGTCAGGGTAAGGTATTTGCAAAGCTAGATTTGGTGCAAGCTTACCAACAGTTACTGGTAGATGCAGAGACCGCGACAGCGCAGATGATTGTAACACACCATGGCGCATACAAATGTAATTGTCTCCAGTTTGGAGTGTGCATTGCTCCCAGGTTATTCCAGAGTCTAATGGAGCGACTGCTCCATGGAATACCCGGGGTCACTCCGTATTTCGACGATGTCGTGATCACTGCTTACAGTCGATCACAACTCATCGAAAAGCTCAGGCAAGTATTTAACCGTTTCAGGGAGGTGGAAATTAAAGCAATTAAAATGCAAGTTAGGAGTGCCCGCAGTTGAATTATTGGGGTATTTAATTGACAGCCAGGGCATTCACCCCACATCAGCAAAAGTGGAGGCTATTAATGCAGCCCCAGTATGATCCAATAGGAGGGAATTACAGGCTTTCTTAGGGCTCTTGAATTTCTATTCAAGTTTCATTCCGCACAAGGCTTCGGTGGCAGAACCCCTCCACCGTTTGTTAGACTCCTCTACTGCATGGAGTTGGACCAGCCGCGAAGCACATGCTTTCACGGCTGTTAAGAAATTGTTAATGACAGCACCAGTACTACTGCAATACAATGAGCGTTTACCGTTAATACTGGCATGCGATGCCTCCCCCTTTGGGATCAGTGCAGTATTAAGCTATGCATTCCCGGATGGTCTGGAGGCTCCTAGAGCTTTTTACTCTTGCACTTTATCAAAGGCTGAACATAATTATAGCCAGCTTGATAAAGAGGCTCTAGCAGCCATGGCGGGAGTAAAAAGGTTCCATCACTACCTTTATGGATGTCCATTTCACTTAGTGATGGACCATAAGCCACTGCTAGGTATTTTAGCAGGGGATCATCCTACTCCACAAATAATATCACCCCACATGTTGCGTTGGGCAGAGTTTCTAACCACTTACATGTATACTCTTCAACATAGACCAGGTAAGCAAATGGGTCACTCAGACGCTCTGAGCCATTGCCCGTTGCCCACTCTAGTAACTGACCCGGTTCCCATACAGAATGTGTGTTAAATTAATGAGCTTCAGTTGCCCCTTTCAGCAAATGATATTGCCCTTCATTCACAGAAGGAGCCTATCCTCCTTCAAGTGATGGATTGGGTATGCCGAGGATGTCCATCTACCCCTATGGGGGCGGAATTCATTCCCTTTCATCGCGAAGAGAGGAATTATTGGTGCTGCAAGGATGTTTGTTGTGGGAGTAATTCCGAAAGTGCTGAGGCAGGCTGTGCTAGTCCAACACCATGAGGGGCACCCAGGCATAGTAAGAATGAAGGCCGCAGCCGCAGCTACATATGGGGGTCCTCCATGGACAGTGACATCAAGGCCTGGGTACAGCGCTGTCAACCATATCAACAAGTCCAACTGGTGCCTGCTGCTGCTCCTGTCAGAAATTTGGACAAGCCGTCGGCCCCATGGAGTAGAATCCACGTTGACTTCATGGGTCCAATGTCAGTGCAAACTATCTTCCTTGTCGTTGATGCACTGTCAAAGTGGGTGGAGTTATTCCCCATGCGCAGCACCACATCAGAAGTAACTATAGCCGTCCTAGACAAGTTGTTCACCACACATGGGTTGCCGGACACATTAGTGTCCGACAATGGGCCACAATTCACAGTGACGACGTTCCAAGCATATCTAGCAGGGTTGGGAATACGGCATGCACAGGTAGCACCATATCACTCTGCTGGAAATGGATTAGCAGAACAAGCTGTGCATTCAGCTAAAGAGGCATTAAACCGAATGGGAAGTACACCATGGTCGGTTAGAATAGCTACTTATTTATTACGCAGCACACAACCCTGTGCCCCACTACCAGCAAAAGCCTGGCCAAGATTCTCATGGGATGCCAGCTGCATACTACTCTGGACAGACTCTATCCCACTTATTCACCTCACTGCCCCTTACAATTAGACATTCCTAGAGTCTTTACTATGGGGGAGGGGGTATTTGCACAGAATTTCACGGGAGAACCTAAGTGGATACCTGCCTGGATCACTGATATAACAGAGCCCTATTCTTACAGGGTCCAGCTCTGCGATGGTCGGCAATGGTGGCGACATATAAATCAGCTGCGCCAACAGGAGACGAGGACAACGCCCGCCCTCAAGCCATTCAAGTTCCGATCTTGGCGGAGGTATTACCAGTGGAAGAGACATTGGCTCTGAATGAACCGTTGTCTGTTATGATAGTGCCACCTGTTTGGTTACCAGAGAGGGACAACATTCCTCCTCCAATTGCCAACGAGGCAGGACTGCAATGTTCTCAGCATAGGCGGCAAAGACCTGCTTATCTGCAAGATTATGCATGTGCAGTCCAGGGGGAAGGAGTGTTGTGTCCTCTGATTGGTTACCGTGCGCGAGCCAGCTTGAGGGAAGAGCCTCGTGTTCCTATTGGTTGTCCGTCTGACAGGTCGGATATAAAGAGCTGTCAGACTAGAGAGTTCGTTGATTCCGTTACTTGTTTCAGTTGGGTTAATAAATAGTTACAGTTATCGTCGGCTCCTCTGTTCATTGAATCTCTAAGGAAGAGACATCAAACAGACCTGATCCCACATGGCAAAAAGTGTAAATCTATTTGTACTCAGTTTCATTGTGCTATTTTTTAAAAATTAAAGCAGAAGAGTAAGTTATTCCAATGTGCTAAGCAAAAGTTTGTTTCACTGCTAACCCTAACCCTAATCTCAGTTTGTGTCATTTTCTTGAAAATACACAGCATCAGCAATGTCTGACTTTCCACCATGGGCAAAAGAAATAGAAATACTGTTTTGCTGTGCACTGTTGTATTCTTAACAAGAAAAGAAAATGTATGTTCTTCACTGAATGAAGATTTGCTTTTTAGAAGGCATCTTTCTTCCCTTGCTTTAATTTTTGTCTAGAAACTTTTTTAAAAAGCAGAATAGGAGATATTCTGATACCCAGTTTAGTATATGTGAGGGAAGGATTTACATTTTAAAGTCATTTTTTGCTGATGTTTGGGCATCCTAGATGGATCTTTGCAGCTTATATTCATTTCTGAATTCCCAATTTATCACTGTTGTCAATAGCAGAAACCAGATTACAGAGAAGTGTGATGAGCAGTGAGAGTAGGCACAAATGAACTCAATCCAGCAAATGTTTTCCATATGAATTCAAATGTATGTATTACAAAATCAATTCCGCTGACAGCTTCTGTTGCTTACGTCTGAATAAAAGGAACACAACTTTCAGAAGAATGACATTTGCATAAATTCCAATGGGGCAGGTTTGGGACAAGCTCTTACTGATCTCTTAAAACATTATAATATATGAGCCTACAGGTGAGAACGGACAAATGCAATGAATAAGGCACAATCCTAGGTTGCATGACATTAAAGACAGTTTGGTGTAGTGGTTAAAGCAACCAGCCAGAAACCAGAAACCATCCGTTTCTGCACAACATTATAGTTTAGGCACAAAGTCAGCTGGGTGACCTTGGGCCAGTCACTCTCTTTCAGCCCTAGAAAGCAGGCAATGGCAAAATACTTCTGAAAAACCTGCAAGAAATCTGCAGGGACTTATCCAGGCAGCTGCCAGGAGTCATGTCAGACTTGAAGATACAAACAAACAAATTGTATGTTGTTTGCTAATAAAATCTGTACTGCTTCTATATTTGCCCCCTATTCTGAGATGCAGGACCTCAGAGGTCAAATATGCTTCCAATTGCTGCCTTTTTATTCGAAAGTTGTCTCCCTAATGAAGCAACTTTCAATAACGTCAAATGTTTCCTGTTCCTGATTGTGCTCGTCCATTGTGTGCAAACTGATTTCCAGGTCAAACCAAGTTAATCGGTGACTAACAAACACGGCGGTCTTCATTCTATCTATTAGTCAGGAAGCACAGACTAGAATAGATCTTCTCTTGTACTTTCACCTTTCATTCTATCGGGAGATATGATGAAAGAAAGCCTAGATATTATCAAAAAAAAAAAAGTCCCTGATGATCTTATGTCATTTCTATGACTGTCACATCCTGCCCCTCTCCTACCATAGTACCTCAAGTACTCAGGCAGGCACAAACAGCGGTAACTGCCCATGTTACTTCCCAGGATGTGGCTTGCCTCCACCTTTTGTTGCTCTCATAATATAAGCCTTCTGCTGCCTGGGACATAATCTGCTTGATACTTCCCTCAAACCAGGAGCATCAAAGCAAAAATAGCATCTCTGTTCACCCATCACATAGAACTGCCACTGCACATAATTGTACATTGCTGAATGTTTATGGAAATACATATCTGCCATTGGTTGGAGAGGTTTCTTGCTCTCAGCAGGTGTTGAAACTGAAGTCCAAGAAGGGCCCTCTAGTTTCGTGAGTCTAAGTATTCTTTGTATTAGGATGGATTTTGGAGAAGGGAATTCCCCCTGCCACCACCATATGGACAAGATTTGGGGGAGAGATTACTATAGGTTTCTACGACTACCATAAATACCTTTCAGAACTGCAGTTGTTGATTATAGCTTTTCCCAACAACCACTGTTTCCATAACTCAAAAAAGTGATCCTCGGTTTTGGACAAATAATTAAACAAGCCTGCCCCCCCCTTTTTTTTTTTAATCTACAGCTTTCAAAGGGGCAACAACTGCTGAGTTATGCATTTGCTCTATTCTTTAGAATTGGCAATACACACGACCAGAATTACTATAGTCCCAGTTTTATGTTCCTGCAGGCCTCCCATTTGTCACATATTTATTTCCTGCCTGCCTTTATAATCTTTATAAATAACTCAAGGTAGCAAGCATATCTAATATTTCTTTCCTCCTTCTATTTTCTCCACAACAACCTTGTGAGAAGAGTTGGGCTGAGATACAATGACTGGCCCAAAATCACCCAGCTGTTTTTCATGCCTAAGGCCAGAGTAGAATTCACAGCCTCCTGATTTCTAGCCTGAGGCCTTAACACTAGAACAAACTGTCTCTCTCACACAGATATAATTCCCCAGAGATTTCCAAAGAAATCCCCGTCAGATGCAAAATCGCCACCTTCTTCCTTTTCTTTGGAACAGAAGTAATTTCACTTGCAAATAGGAAATAAACCGAAGAGCCAATGACCGTCTTCCGTTCTTCCTAGAAACTGGGAGGCATCTTAACTTCTCACTTATACCTTTACATGATTGATATCTATTCCACACTCTATCATCTTTCTTTTGAAAAATGCTACCATTAAGAGAGAAAGTGATTTGCCTCATAATCATCTACTCGTATGAGTCAATGTTCAGAATGCAGACATAGGCTTTGATCTCTAGCGCCTTCTGTGCAAAATGAAGAGTAGTGTACTTAGGAGGAAGACAGATGTCTTGGGGGTATACCCCTCTTTCTGCTGTGCCCTTCAGCCATAGCCTGCAATCTCTTATACCATTCTGGGAGATCCCCCAACCACTTGGAAGTGGGGGGGGGGGCATGACTTTTGGAAAGAGCTATATTTCTGGAAATGAATTGTGAGTCTTTGGTATTTATATTAACAACAACTCAATTTTATATGCCTTTTATTTTGACAGGATAATGTGGTCCAAATGTGTTTCCAATAGATAACTATGCGAATGGGATTCTTTTTTTAAAAAAAAAATGTGATCATTTAAAAAAAATCACAAGTTTGAAATGCCTCACTCAAATCGAGGGGACCACTTGCAGTTAAATACAATGCACCCCATTCAGAACTAAACAGAACATTTTTTTTATTATAATAAAATATAAATTCTATAGGAGGTTGCAATTTTGTAGCTCTGGAATTTACCCTTGAGATTTCTTCACATCTGGATATGTACTGTATAGCTTGCAGTTTTGTTTCCCTTATTTTCAGGTAATGATAGATCCAGTTCTCTTTCTGAAAAGACCTTTGTCTATATATTAAATGCATTTGGACTGGAAGTTTCATGTTTAAAAAGTCTGATGGTATTCTATAAGAAGTTTTAGAAAAAGGTTCAATATTGTCGATCATAAATCATCCTAAGAGTGATTAGATTTAATCTTATTGAAACAATATTAAATATTTTCTACACATGGAAGATATATAAAATGTAAGTATTTCTCTTAGGATCTAGCAAAACAATTCAGAAGTGAAGCTAATTATTTATAATAGTAAATGGTGTTTTGTGTTCAGTTTGACATACACAGCTGAAAAAGGTTTTGAATTATTTCACTGAAAGCTGTGCATTTCCAGCCAAGTTAATTTTAAATAAAAACTTATATTTATTGGTGAATAAAATATTCAATGCCATTTTAAATAAAAAAATTTTTTAAATGAAAAATAGTTAATACTATACATTCTTAGACCACATTAATACATTTGAGGAGACTAACTATCATCACTTTTGTTACACTCTCTATCATTTTCTCTTCAATTCATAGTTTGCCATGATCTTCACACCCAGTGGTGGGTTCTGGATTACATTCCAACCGGTACAGTTGGAACAGCCCTGGAGTCATCCACATGCACGCGTGCGGAGCACACATGCATTGTAGCATCAAATGACGCTTCCGCAAGCCTCCGCAACACTCTAGCTGCTCGGCAGAGCGTCGCACAGGTGCCGTATGAGCCATGCGCATGCGCGGAAGTGCCAAAAGCTTAAAGCATAGGTAAGGAGCGCGAGCAGGTGGGTGGGTCTTCCAGAGCATCGTACCGGAATGGTGTCCGGTGCTCCGGGCTGGCTCCGATACGCCTATACCAGGACTTACCACCTGCAACCCACCACTGATTACACCCCATCTACAAACACGAGAGATTAAAACATATGAAGAATGGTTGCAGGATTTGGGTTTGAATCCTTTAAAGAAAAGAAGGACTTGGGGGGGGGGGGGACACATGATAGCAGGATTCCAGTATTTGAGAGGCTCCCACAAAGAGGAGGGGGTCAACTTATTTTCCAAAGCACCAGAGGGCAGGACAGGAAACAATTAATGGAAGCTAATCAAGGAGAGAAGCAACCTGGAATTAAGGAGAAATTTCCTGACAGTGTGAACAATTAAGCCATGGAACAGAAGTTGTGGGTCCCTCATTGGAGGTTTTATAAGAAGAGATGGGACAGTCATTTATCTGAAATGGTATAGAGGCTCCTGCTTGAGCAGGGGGCTGGACTAGAAGAGCTCCAAGGTCTCTTCCAACTCTATTCTGATTAACTGATTCACTCAGTAATGTCACTGTGATGACTGTCAAAGCCCATTTCCTCCTGAATCCTATACTCTGGTCAATATTAATGCAATAAGGCAATGTTTCTCATACTGTGGTCTGTGAACCTCTGAGCAGCTGCAATGTCATCACAGGGGGTCGACGACAGGGGTGGGTTGCTGCCGGCGTAGCTGCCAGTTTGCTTCACACGCGTGCACAGTTGACTGAAAATTGTTCTGTGCATGTGCATAACATGAAAAAAATACTAAAAACATGCCAGCAATGATAGCGGCAACCAGGGAACTGGTTCAGGGGCGTGGCCAGCCTGTATTGCTGCTGGTTCTGCAACCATGGCCAAAATACCACTACCAGTTTGCCCGAACCGGTGCAAACCGGTAGCAATCCACCTCTGGTTCACGAATCCTTGAAGAAATGTTATGATTTAAATCTTGAGTTAAGTTTTGGGGGTATGTGACCACGAAAGATATTTAAAGGGGGTCCACAGTGAAGAAAATGTTGAGAACCACTGCAATAAGGACATGCTGAATACAGATTTATTTGCAACAGCTCATTTCCCCCCAGAAGACTTCTTACCTGGTCATTACCAACTTTTATTGTTGAAAATATGAAGCTAATTTCACTGTCCTTCCCATTCTTCATATCTCTGGAGGGGTAGGCATAAAGGACAATAGGGGCCACCAACCATTGTGAGAATCTAAATGTATCATCTCAAACTGCTGATTGAAGGATAGATGCAAACATTATGACCAAACGACAAAGTGGAGAAGTTTTGTTACCCTTCGGGGTACAAATGCAAATAATGACTTAGCCTCAGAGTCACTTCATTCCCTGGGCTGTTTCTGGTACTTGTGGTTTTGAGCACCAGATAAAAATGCAGACGGTCACAATCCAGGACTGTGATATCTCCACTCTTGTGCAGCACTGCAGCATTTTTGATATTCCACAGGGCCCATTGCACCCATAGAATCAGCATTATTGTGGTGGCACAGTGGTTAGAATGCAGTATTGCAGGCTACTTGTGCTGACTGCCAGCTGCCAGCAGTTTGGCAGTTCGATTCTCACTGGCTCACTGGTTGACTCAGCATTCCATCCTTCCGAGGTGGGTAAAATGAGGACCCAGATTGTTGGGAAATATATATATATATATTTGTTTTCGTAGATTTTCACGGGTGTAGGTATGCTGGTTTTGTTATATTCGGGTCTTTTCCCGTGTAAGATTGAGATTGTCTTTGCAACGTTTCAGCAACGTCTCACTCGCCATCTTCAGGCTGTGGTCTTTGGCTTAAAGTGTGACCGGAGCTGCCGTCTTTCTGTATATCTTGGTGGGAGGGGATGGAGTGCTGGCTTTGTTTCAGTAGGTGGAATGATTGGTTGTGTGGTTGTATCATGATTGGTAGATTGGTGCTGATTGGTGCTGGCTGTGTGTTCGTTGTTGTTTTGTATTGTAATGGCCTGGATGGTGGGTGGGGTTCGTTTGTTGACTAGGGCTGGTTTCCAGATGTTTGGTAGGCGGGAGGTATCATCACGTTTATTCATGTTGTGGGGGTGTTTCTCTATTTCGATGGCTTCCACAATTATTCTCTTGTTGAAGTGTTCTGCTTTAGAGATTAACCTCGTTCCTTCAAAATTGATTTCATGTCCTGTAGCTTTGAGGTGCTGGAAATTTATGATTTTATCTGTGGTGCCTTTGATATAAGGGAGGAGGGCGATGCATGTACTCTGATCTGATACCCATGACACTGGCATCACATGAGAAGATAGCCTTAGGCGATCCATCATTTGGTTTATATGATATAGTTCCAATCTTAATTTTTCTTCTCTCCCAATTTTTCCCTCCACTTTTCCTGAGGCAATACATGCTCTTTTGAAATGAAGTGGGGGGGGGGGGACAACACAGATGTGAAGCAAATCCGATGTGTTTGCTCTTGTTTTGAACAAGCCTCTTTCTTTTGTTTCTTAATTCCCACATACCGAGGACTATCTCAGTTTAATTAGCCACATCTCTTTATCTTACAAAGCCAGAAAAGTAAATATGCATCTTATTCACTATGCAGAATGGATTTCCCCAATTTGATATCCTCCAAAGTATAAAGTTTATTTTCCATCACTCCAGACTCAGAGCTTAGCCACACCTACAGGGAATAGGAGACTATCAAGAATGCTAGGGGACACCATGTGTGTTAGCAAGCGTTCTGACTCATCACAACTCTTGTAGTTCAAGCAAGCTGATTGATTAAACAGAGTTTGCCTGTGTTCCAAAGTTGCCCATGGCTGAGCCTTAAGTCGCTGGCTACTACAAGAATAGTTATAGTCTACTCTACTGAAGTATTTCTTAATCTCAGTAATTTTTAAGATACGTGGTTTAAACAAGCTGATAGGGGAATTCTGGGAGCTGAAGTCCAGATATCTTAAATGTTACTGAGCTTGAGAAATACTGATCAAATGATTCAAAGGACCTATGACTGGGGAAGGATTATTTTCAGTACAGGGAATTCTCAAGGAGAGGGAGCTGTTTGGACTCAGAATAAATACAGAGGAAGGAATAATTAAAAGAGCATTTTCCACTCTCCATCATCTTCCTGTTTGTATTTAGGTATATTGTCCATGAATATTTTCTCAACATAATTCTTCTCAAGGCCTACATTTCATCATTACCTTTAATACCATGCCAGCTTTCACCATTTTAGCATTTAAATTTCAACTGCATTCAACGATTATAGAATAGTTTTAGAATACTCATACTTTTAGAAAACCTTGGGTGAATCTGTGAAAATACATTGTAGTCTTATAGCTGAATGCCTTTTTAGAAACTGTAGGAATTTTGAATTTTACATGCCGCTTTACACCTTCTGTACAATTTAATTGCCATACTCTATTGTCTTCCATCCTATTTATATGCTTTAATTTTCTTTCACTGCTTTGATAGAAATCTCCAGATAGCTTTGTAGAGAAAGCTAGTTTATATCTCTTGTATTACACTTCAAATTTGTTTCATAGTAAGAGTGGTGTGAATCAGAAATAGACAAATGGTTTCCTTTTTAACTTGTAATATGTGCTTTTTTAAAATGTTGTACGCCACCCTGAGTCCTTTGGGAGAAGGGTGGCAGATAAATCCAATAAACAAACAAACAAATAATTACAACTTTGATATAAATTATTTTTATGAGTGGATAGAAAAAAAAAACCTCATGGGATACTATTTACAACTTGAAAAAAATACAGGAAATGGAAACACAGTGCCAAAAATCAGATTAAAAAATGGGATATACCATAGGTTGGCATGGAAGGGAATACGCTTATTTTAAAATTTTAAACAGATCAACTCAGCTTCAATGTAATGGAGAAAACAAAAGAAAATCTGTTTGATGTAAAATGATTGAAATTATTTGAAGATAAAAGTTTATATGCTGACAAAATACCACTAACTAGTAATAATCTAATGTATTAATAAATGAAAAGTATGAGAATGGGGGGGGGGGCACCTCCTGCATACTGTAACTGCCAAAATTTGTAACCTATTCCACCACCCCTTGTTTATTTTTTTAAAAACCAATAAAATTTTGTTTAAAAAAAATGTAACGGAGAAAACATAACTGACAGGATGACGTAACTTCGGGCCTACTCATTCTGTAGCTGAAAGGTAATGGGTAACTTTAGAGGCTCAGTTTAGTAAGAGCTAAACTTATCAGGTTTTTTTGAACAGAGCAGCAATGAGTGAACCTGCGGTCCCCCAGATGTTGTTGAACGACGTCTCCTTCCAAAGAATTGGGAAAGGGAGTGCACCTTGGAAGCAGCCTTTCTGGGCCACAACTCTTCCGAAGATATGAGTTCCTCGGTTGCATGAAACTGCCAGCAAAGTCTCACTCGAAGAGACCTAATTTAGTCTCCGGTATGCTTGATGAATGAAGAATTTCCTCTCAAGACTAAATTACAGACCTCACCAGGGTTGCTCTTTCATGATCTCTTATTTAAGATGTAATTTTCCAACAGGGCTGGAACGCACATCCCCATGAGCTAGAATGTCATGAGCAGCTGCCGCCCAGCACCATCTTCCCACAGTTTGACGTGCGGCTTCCTCCTGAGATACTATTCTTTCCCTTAGCACCCAGAGAGCCCCACTAGGCATAACAAGGCAGTGGCGGCAAGAACCTTTCCAAATGCTTTAATTAGGCCACAATCATGGCATTTGCACACCTTCTTGGCCACCCAATTCAGACAAAAGAGCACACCACTTTGTTTGAACTTAAAAGAAGAAGAAGAAAAGGCTCATTCCCTTCAGACGTAGATGATTACAACTTTGTGTTCTAGTTTTCTCCCTCTGGCTTGATTTCAGGTCCTGTGATCCTCCTCTGGTTTTTTGAAGTGTCAGAGATTGTATAAACACAGGATCCAAATGTTTAGTTGACCTAACGGGTGCAGGGAGCAAAAGGGGCTCACTGAGGACATCTGCAGCTCAGGAAGCAGCCTCTTAATTCTTTTGTCGATGTCATAATTGAAAAGCGGGGAGAGAAGCATTTTACCCACTTGTTAATGGGGTGGGATAGGGGAAAGTATATACCAAAGAGAATACATTGTGATTGGGACGTTAGAAAAGAAAAGGACATGTCATTCAAAGAATTCACAGAAACTTTAATCTGGGTGGCAAAAAGAAAAATGAGGAGTCTGGTAGCACCATTTCCAACTAAGGATTTTGTTAAAAGGCGCCAGCTTCTATGAAGTGCAGCTCATTTCAACAAATGAATAACTAGGATGACCTGGATGCTCCATCCTATTTTTCCACCTTGTGCAGACCCACATATTTTGGAAGGAAAGGTATCATACGCGGGATATATAATTGGTGAAGTTGCCTTAAAAATCTGTTGAGGGTGGGAGAGAGGAGGTGAGATGATGTCAACCTATCCTTGCCAGCTATAAGTCTAGCTCTGGGTTATCCAACTAATGTAGCCATGAAATAGTGAAGGTCATCTGTTCCAATAAGGACATAGCACCCCAATGGGGCATTCATATGCCTTGATTTTTGTCTTATTGCCATACTTTGAATTGAAATCAGGATTATAATAAGGCTTTTGATCCACTGAGTTGGTATATGCACTCTTCTTTAATTCATTCCTAGCACAGATAGTCTTACGACCACAATTGAGCCCAACGTCTCTGTTGCTAAGCGAGGTAGTTGTTAAGTGAGTTTTGCCATGTTTTGTGATCTTTCTTGCCATAGTTGTTAAATGAATCATTGCAGTTGTTCAGTCAGTAATAAGGATTGTTAAGTGAATCAGCTTCCCCGTTGACTTTGCTTGTCAGGAGGTTGCAAAAGTTGGTCACATGACCCCAGGACACTGCAATTGTCATAAATACGAGCCAGTTGCCAAGCATCTGAATTTCGATCATGGGACCATGCAACAGTCGTAAGTGTGAAAAATGGTCATAAGTCACTTTTTTTCAACGCTATTGTAACTTTGGTCGCTAATTGGACTGTTGTAAATTGAGGGCTACCTGTATTTGTAAGATTAAGAAATCAAGATTTGTAGACTTTTCTGACTTGCTGACTGGAATTATCTTATTTATATCTGGTCAGCAGCAACAAATGTTTTGTTGTCAGTATTTTAATATAGTTAGGAGTTTGGGCCTTTTTTGGTAGTTTCTGGGGGTCTGGAGCAGAGGGACAAATTATTTTCAAATAATATTATCTTTTTTTTTAAAAAAATGTTCCAATTGCAATATTTTTTTCAGGCCGTCCACTCCACTTCCCCCTTCTCTCTCTCTCTTTTTACATCCATGTTGATATTATAGTGTGGTCTCTCTATATTTTTTTCATGATAATTACTTTGGTACAATAAAATACATGAAAAGGGGAATGTGCATTTCTGTTTTACAGCCTCAAATATAAATTCAGTGCAACTCTCAAGATATCTTTGTTCATGGAGTCACGGACATTGATGAAATCAATATCTATATCTATATTCAGCCTATCTATACTCAGAAATGAAATGCCGCATTTTTAATGGGATGCTCATGCCTCATCAAAATTCAACTTCTGCTACAGTTTATACATCTGACTCTAACACAAAGGAAAACAAACAAGTGGACAGAGATCAGATGTGTCTTCTGGAGCTTCTGATTCCTAATAGTACCAATACCCAGGATTACAAAATTGATTTGGAAACTAAATGGGTTGTATTACTTTCATATCTTCTTGTGCTAATCCGCAAATTTTATTTTAGTGCGCCTAAAGTATTATATGATCCCTTCCCTCTGTGCGTAAAGCTAAGCTTCTATTTTTCAATCAAGACGTCACTGAGTATTTTAATGTGGGACAAAACTTATTTCTATATGACAAAAACAAATTTCAAGATCAACACTCTCCTTCCTGCTAGACATGTGTCATTACAGCAGTGCCATGAACATGTATGTTTATTTTATCTATTTTTTGCATACTCTCTATGGAAGAAGATTACAGAGTGTATATAACTGTAGATGGAAAACTGGATGATGCATACAGTGCAACCCCTAAATAGTCTGAAATAATTTTCAGACATAATGCTTTGGTTAAGGCTAAAATGGACTGCAAAGTACATAGTAGAGCAGCATAAGGCAGGTAACTGGATTATTTGGGAATCCCTACCAAGTATGCCATGTATGAAATAGGCATGAAAGGTGGATTGTGATCAGTGGTGGGTTTCACTTATTTTTATCACTGGTTCGCCCCGCGGGTGTGCGCACTTTCCATGCATGTGCCCGGCCCTCTGTGCATGGCTTTGCTAGCGCACGCACCCTTCCACACATGCGTCCGGCCTCAGAAACGTGGCTAAATAGGACAGCATAGCTCCGCTACTGGTTTACCCGAACTGGTCCAAACCAGATGAATGCCACCTCTGATTGTGATGCTATATTGTCATGGACATGCCAACACAACAGAATCAGTGCCAATCTTCATCTGTGTATGTGCGAAGAGAGTCTGCCCAGAATATTCTTACAGTTTACAGAGTACTAAAAGATGCTTCAGAATATATGTTTACTCCAATCTGAATTTGACAATTAGGTGTATTGTGAATGCAAGACTGAGGCAGAAGAAGTCATGGAATCAGATTTACAAAGAAGTTCAATGAAAGGGGTAGAGTCTAGATCTTGTTTATTTGAATAATTCATTTACTTATTTAATTCTTTATTTATTTTTATATCTTGGCTTTTGTCAAGAGGTCAAGATGGTCTACATAACCCTTTCTCCTCCAACTTTTCCCCATAATAGCAATGCTGTGGGGTGGATCAGGATGAGCTAGAGTGACTGGCCTGAATGATCTTTAGAAGAAGAACAACAAAAACACTTATTGCCTCCAACAGTTGCCATCCAAGGCAGTAGACACTCACTGAGATGTATTTATTCAAAGCTGAAAAAACCTACCCCATAATCCCTGATCCAATAAAAAGGTTGGTTAACATTTTAGTGCTCCATATATAGGGAGGGAGGGAGGGAGGGAGGGAGGGAGGGAGGGAAGGAAGGAAGGAAGGAAGGAAGGAAGGAAGGAAGGAAGGAAGGAAGGAAGGAAGGAAGGAAGGGATTTCTACTAGTGAATTATTCAGAATTCCACTTTCAGCTAGCAATCAATAGATCCTGATATCTTCATTTTCTACAGAAATAAAAATTCATTTACAGAAATGCATATCCTGACTACTCACTAGGAACTTGTTAGCTTACAATAATAAAAATATAATAAGTATATAAAAACAATACATTGAATAAAATCATTATTGAGAACATTCTGGATGTAATCAGGTAACTGAACCCCCCTCCCACACATCCCTTTTTAATTTCTGTCACATGAACATAAAAATGGGTGGGGATTGGCTTGTCTAGTTTAGCTGCACCTGCCATTTTGAGAGCACTGGCTCTCCTGAGGATGCCACTATTTTTTTGATCTCCCCAATAATTGCTTTCTGCATGACAGCCCTATTCTGTAGTACTACCATGCTGTAGTTTACTATTCCTAACCTTACATGGCCATAGCCATATAGATAAGAGACTATGTGTCTTTTATGTGAGAAGCCTACAAATAATACCTTGTATACAAGAATGAAAATGTATAATCAATGGGGCTCCTACACTCAGTGATGTGCGGTGAGGTTTATGGCTGGTGATGCTGGTGATGTAATCAGGAAGGCGGGGAATGGGACCACGTGTGCAGGAGGCTGAGGCAGCCTCAGCCTCCTGCACACGTGGTCCCATTCCCCGCCTTCCTGAGTCAACATGAAGGGGACCGCGGAGCGCGAGCCACGGAGCGCGAGCCGCAGGACCGTGGAGCGCGAGCTGCAGGACCATGGAGCGCGAGCCGCAGTCCCCTTCATGTTGACTCAGGAAGGCGGGGAATGGGACCACGTGTGCCTTTTCCCTTTCCCCCTTTTTTTTTCCTTTTCATGATGAGAGCGGTGAGGCTCTGCCTCCCCTGCCTCTCCTGACCACACGTCCTTGCCTACACTTAATCTAAAAAAACAACTCTTTTTTTTAAAAGATGCCATCCCTGTGGCCCAATAGCTGAACCTACTTAGAACAGGAATTTCTCAAATTCTGTTGAAGTCACAAAAGCAAACATTAAATACCAACTGAAAATTTGTTCTCTGCCTTCTGAGAAAAGTATTTCAATCTTTCCCGAGGTATGAAAACAATCCATTTAAAGAAAAAACACACCTCAGACTGGACTTCCTTTTCAATCCTTTGAATCCATAGAACATTGATTGCTCAGTCTCCCTATGTATTTCTCTTATACAAATGGAATTTGAGAACAAGGAAGTCACACCTTTTGTGCCGCTTCCTATGTAATAAGACCATTTTAAAGGCTGATTAATACAACCAACAACTCCCCAAAAAGATTTTGATTAAAAAATAATGTGATGGAGGGAGAGAAGCTTGGTCTCTGGCAGGGATGGCTAACCTTTTTGTCTTCATGTGCTGAAAGCATGCACATGACAGCACACGCGCGTGGCCAATCCCATAATACAATGTGCACTCCCCTGTGCCCCCCTGCACATGTGCGTGCAACACCCCCCTCCGTGTCCCATTTGGGGTCTAGTAAGCTTCCCTGAAGCCTCCTGGGACCAAAAATGGGATGCACTCCCCCCTGTGCATGCCTACGCTATTACAGGAGTTATGTTGGCCTTGTATGCAGCTTTATTCCTGTCTAGCATTCATCTCCATTGTCCAGTGATGCATTTCCTGCCTCTCTAGGATTTACTTCTATCTGTTCCTGTGAGGCACTTCCTGTTCCTATTGCACGTATATCGATGGCTTGTATAGTGTTTTGCAGAGACCCGAAAATCTGCTGGCCAGCGGCACATGCTTGGTGGAGCTCAGCTGGGGCTGGTATGCCGGCAGAGAGGCCTCCGTGTGGCACCTGTGGCATCTGTGCCATAAGTTTGCCATCACGGGTTTATGGTGTCTTCATCATTGGCTTAACCAGAATCAATCATGAACACATAAAGTCATACCTGGGATGATTTTGTGCTTGGCCAAGTTTTAGTATGCTGTCTTTTCAACAGCTGGAAAGAATCAAGAGGACTAAAGGCTATAATTTTCTCAAGCAAATTAAAAAGATAGTACTGTCATGTGTCTATCCTACTAGGTGGCTTGTTAATGTTTTGAATTAATGAAATAAATTCCAGCAGTTCTGGACAGGGAAGAAAATGGAGACACCCTTCCACCTCAGTACTACTGTAACAGGTAATGGTGAAAAGGGTGGAGAAATGGGAAGCATATTTTGCAACCTAGAAAAATAAGCTAAGCTGAGGCCCCGAAGAACTAACTCTGTTGGCTCCAGAGGTTTGGATGTGAACTTACCGATTGAAGTTACAAGAAAAAAACAATCTAGCTAAATATTAAGAGGACCTTTCCAACAGTATGAGCTATTTAACAAGGGAACAAATTGCCTCCAAAGATTGAGCCCCTACTTCCTTGCAAGGTACACTAGCAACATTCAAATAACTGGTTAGGCTGTCACCACTTTCCTTTCCTTTGATCCCAGAAGTGGAAAATTTTCTAGGAACTATGAAACTTACATTGCCTTAGGCTGAAGAAACTCATCCAGCTCTGAGGTCCCTTGTTCAGGCAGGCAGCTTACTTTCCATTTACCCCCCTCTGGGAAGGGGTGGGAATCAGTGGTGTGCAAGCCCCCAAGTCCCTTTCGGTGTCCTCCCGAAGTCCCCCATGATTATGTCATAGAAATCTGGCACTGATTCACAGAATAATAGCATCAGCATGGTGCACTGCATTTCAACAGGATGTCATATGAAACAGGTTTGCTAAGCTTCCAACAGACTTAAAATGTAACATTTTTAGATTTCAAAACCAAAACAATTTTTTTAAAAAACTAGTGAAGGAAGGCCAAAATTGTCAAACTCTTGCCTTTTGGTTACATCACATCCCTGCCACATCACCTGCAGCTGTTGGGCATTTGAGGAAGGGAGGGGGAAAGCCCTCCCAACTAACCGGAAGGGTAATCCTGAAGATGAAAATACTGCCTGTCCTCGCCTCAGCAAAAAAGCCAATGCAATCCAGAAACATTTTCCAGTAGTTTTTCCTCATATGAAGAGATTCGGATCATTTCCCTCTACTCAAATCATCAGCCCAAACTAAAATAGGATTTTATTAAAACGATATGTAGTTAAGGAAGCAGGAGAGCAGGCTTGCACACACATGACAAAACAAACAGTAAAGTCTTTAGGTTACATTACCACCAAGGAGCATTTACTCACATGTGAGGGTTAGGCATGGGTGCAGACCATATCTTACACCATGAGGCTAAGCCCAATGGCAACAGACTAAAGGAAAGATCCCAACTCCATTGTGCAAAGTCCTTTCCACACTGCTGACTCAGAAGGGCTATACACCCATCCTTGAGTCAGTAGAAAATGATACTATTTCAGTTTAGGCCACAGAGGCCACAGAGTTAAAAACACTGACAGTTCTGCTTGGCTGGGGTATGCTGATACTATGGCATCCATTCTGATGGACTAGTGAATGTAGAACATCTGGGTCTAGCTTTTGAAGAGTCTAGATGCAGCAGAATGGACAGGAGATCAAGCAGATCTGTGGATGGGGCAGACCAACACTTGAAACAACCAATATGCTCCACTCTAGTTCTCTTTTAAAGGATGCAGTGACTCAGTGACTAAGATGCTGAGTTTGTCGATCCAAAAGGTCAGCAGTTCAGTGGTTTGAATCCCTAGCACTGCATAACGGAGCGAGCTCCTGTTATTTGTCCCAGCTTCTGCCAATCTAGCAGTTCGAAAGCATGTAAAAAAATGCAAGTAAAAAAATAGGGACCATCTTGATGGGAAGGTAACAGTGTTTCATGTGCCTTCGGCGTTTAACGGAGATGAATACCGCCCCCTAGAGTCGGAAATGACTAGCACATGCATGTGAGGGGAACCTTTACCTTTACCTTTAGTTGTCTCTTACTACTTGTCTCCATCAGCAGGTGGCATATAATAAATCCTGCTACAGAGATATCAGATAACCAAGACAAAAGTATGCAGGCACTTTAAGAGAAAATAAACAACTCAATCCAGTGAAAGAGGAAGGGAAAGAAATTTCAAATATCCCCAACCTTGATTCTGTTTGGTATAAGAGGGAGCAGTAGGAAACTCTGGCACTAGGTGGGTCATTGTTTTTCAACTTTCAATTTCCAAACATTAGGGGTATTCAAAAGTTGTGACATGTCTTGAGGATTGTAAAGATATTTTGGTTACTTTCATATAATTTAGATGTGCTTGGTAACTAACTACATAAATACCATAATTTTTTAACATTTTGTTTGTTTCATTTGAGGTCTGGCAGGCTTTGGAGAGTACGTTTTTATGATGTACAACATTAAAGTAACATTTCTGCACAATTCTGGAAAAGTCTTTTGCTTGCCTTGGCCTATCTTGAAAGATGGACACTTACATGCCTTTCAGTTGCCATGATATGATGCTGATGTTATACAACTCGAACATCATCATGTTGCCTTAAGCCAACCTTACTCATGGGTTGGCCATGAGCTGAAGGCAAAGGCATAAGGACGTGGTAGAAAACATGTTACCCAGACATGTTTATACTGTAGTTCCCCTGCAAGTCAGGGAACGAAACGAGCAGGTTGCACTCCAGTTTCACTTGTACTGTGGCAAAAACAAAAACTACAGATAACTGTTAGCAATTTTTGGTCCAGGTTATGATGAAATATACTGGAGAGATTGCCAGAATGAGGAGAGCTTGAGAAATGACATATGTCTAGGACCAGTCTTGGTCAGAGAAGCCTGTTGCTTTAAAGCAGAGTTGTTAAACTCGCGGCCCTGTGGGCTGGATGTGTCATGCACTAGCCACACCCACACCCGATTTACCAAAGGGGAAAAAGTCGCAATAGTCACGTGACACCGCCATGATGATATAAGTTTGTCACCCCTGCTTTAAAGCGATCAAACCTAAGAGAGGTACTTTACACTGTAGCCCCTTGAGCCATGATGGCACAGTGCTTAGAATGCAGTACTGCAGGCTAACTCACTGCTCACTCCAGGAGTTCGATCTTGACCAGCTCAAGGTTGACTCAGCCTTCCATTCTTCCAAGGTCAATAAAATGAGGACCCAGATTGCTGGGGGCAATATGCTGGTGCTGTAAAGCACTTAGGAAGGGCAATAAAGCACTGTGAAGCGGTATATAAGTCTAAGTGCTATTGCTATTTACTATGCTAGAAAAGGCTTCTGGAAGTGGTATCTAAGTGCTATTGCTGTTATTAAAACAACTGAAGTGGTTGGTCAGTATGAGAGTGGCCTAAAGCCATTGAAGAACCATTACCAATGATCAAAGTTTTTATTCCAGGCCAAATATTACAAACTTTGGCAAAATCATTAGTAATTACCAATAAAAAAGCATTGCATTTTTAAACATAATTCCCGCAGGGTCCTTGTCTCTTGTTTACCCTGTTTCTTCTAATCTGACATACTGAAGAAATAAACATATGTGAGGAAATTTTCCATGCACTGACCAAAAGATTGGAAAAGAGAATTTACACGGGAGAGGGGAGAAGAGAGAAGAGCGGCAAGGACATAAGGAGGTCTTCCCTCGTGTGATTTTAATTGGTGGGATTGTTTGGGGTTTTTTTTTTTTTTTCCTGGTAAAAATAAGTTAGCTTCTGGAATGGGATGCCTAGCAACTCCAAGACATCATAGCAAAGCATTAGTTGGAAATGGATTGATTCCAGAGTTACAAAGCTCCTAAGGCAAAACTCCTGGAATGATTCTGGCAACAACATTATGAAATGAATTGATCCAGGACTAAACCAGCAAGATTTCACTACAGCATACATTGGCAACTACAAAACACCACATGGTATAAACAAAATAAAACAGGGACATTATTATCACCTAAAGGCCTGGGAATGAGCTTCAGCATCTTATAAACACAATCACATTGCTTTAGCTTTTCTTAAAGTCCAGAACACAGTGATTTGTGGTTTTACAAATGAGAAATGTGCATCCTATGTTTGTGCTACTTTCTTAATACGAGACCCCCGTTCTGTTTATTCACCTTACTCTTCAGGCCAGCAGTAGCTTTGCCATCCAATGGGAGCTGATTAGATCCTCCTGTCTCCGATGAATGCATTTAGCTCCACAAGTAAGTAGCTGACCTGAGTTTTGAAGAGTTCTACTCAATATTTGGACATTACAGGTGAGAAATGGATTCTTCTCAAACAGCTCCACCTGCTGGCCCTCACTTGCAGGGGAGGGGGATAGCCATTTTCCTGTTGACTGTCACCCTGCCTCCCATCCTTCAATGGTTTCCCACTTGGATTGATCAACACTGATATTGTTGCTTCAACCCTTGGTATGGTACAGGGGGGGATAGTGTTTGTTTTTAGCAAATGTTCCTTTGGTTTGAATGGTTATTTAATCTGAGTCATATTTAATTGTTTTAAGGTAAATAGATGAATCATCTGGGGAGGGGGAGTTGTACCTTCAAAAGGTCAGGGGTTCAAGGTAAGATTCTTTGTTGTTTCTTCTTTGGGATTAAATGAAGGAAAACCAAACTGGTTGGAAAATTAAATTATTTTAGTTGGGAGTTAAGCAGACAAGTGACTCAGATTTTAGCTTCCCTGGATTTTACATGCAATTCTTAACAAACAGGTATTGGGCCTACACCTGCCTGCCATGGAAAGAGCAGCTGAAGGTCAGCACACCCATACAACAGAGGTGTCCTTGTTCTGGTGGCAAAGTTTACCAGTGGACTATAGTCAGGGTTTTGATAGCCATTGCAGCTGCTTCCCGAAGTTCATACAGCCCTCACTGCAGGCCTTTGCAGTTTACCCTGAGGAAAGATTTTGATCTACCTATGCAAGAAATACGCTTCTGGAAAATGAGGAGAAAAGGAGTATATTTGCAAAGAAGCTGCTGTGTAGTCGTCACAGGTTTCATGGCTCTGATTTCTTTCTTGTGCTACTGAAAGAGGCCATTAACCATCAGGGGTTTAGGAGTATACTGAACCAAACTTGTTCCCCTGTGAATTTAGACTGCGGTACAAAAAAGTATCCAAAGAGTTCTCTTATGCATACTAGTTTCTGTGAAATCTGTTTGAAAAAAAAATGTTCATTTTTATTTAAAGTAATCGGTCTTGCTTATTTGGGATCAGCAGTACAAGTCTGCAGTGCCTGAGCTAGATAGATGTTCAGTAATGGCACCGGGAACCAGTGTCTGATTTTAAGTTTTTATTGGGCTAGCTTATGGTAGCCAGTGGTGGTTAGAATGCAGCATTGCAGGCTAACTCTGCCTTCCACTGCCAGGAGTTCGATCCTGATGAGGTTGACTCAGCCTTCCATCCTTCTGAGGTTGGAAAAATGAGGACCCAGATTGTTGGGGGTAATAGGCTGACTCTATAAAGCGTTTAGAGAAGGCTGTAAGGCATTGTGAAGCACTATATAAGTCTAAGTGCTAGTGCTAGCGCTATAATCAAGCATGGAAGAGTCCCATAGATTTGTTCATTTGATTTTATCACTCTAACAGGTCACAGAATGAATCCCCAAAATGAATGGTTTGTAAATTAAGATATCCTGTTTCTCAGGCTGTACTATTTTATTTATTTGATTTGTAGGCCACTCATCTCATCTAGATACATCTTGTCATACATCTACTTGATCTGGGTTCCATAATAAAGTCACTTCATGTACACAGCATGAATATCATCAGGATACTTACTTAAACTTTGCATATCCAGATGTACATGCATAAGTGGTCTGCAATAACAGAGGATGGGGCTGACCTCATCTAAATACAATACTTCAAGCACTGAGCAATTCTTTCCTTAAGCAAAAAAAAAAAAAGTTTTTTTAATAAAAAGTGCAACCCAAAACACATGTCTGTGAACTATCTGTGCAATTAAAGAGCCAAAGAATCTTACGGAGCAAACACTGCAATGCCAGGTATTTGAATGCTGAAATTCCCAAGGGAGAGATCAAGCCAAGAGATATAGTAAATGTATAGCAACATATTGATTTTATTTACTTATCCCTATGATTTATAGCTCAGCTTTCTGCCCACAAGGCAGCTGATAATAAAAACATTAAAATAATGTTTAAAATCCCATAAAACTATTAAAATCTTTATTTGTGCAACGCAAGACAAAAGGGCTTAGTTAAATGGAAGCTTTTGACTCCTGTCTGGGAAACGGAGAGAGAAAGGGGGCTGAGCACAGCTTACAAGGGGGTACGTTCCTGAAGTGACAGGGAGGAAATCCCTAACAGAGGTCAGAAAATGAAAGGGACTTTCCTGCTGGCCTTTAGGACCTACTGAGAGAGGTAGTCTCTTAAACTGTCCTCTTAGTCTTTATGGGTCAAATATATTAAATTATGGATGGAAATAAGTCAAAGCTATTTTACTCTTTACATTATTATTTTGTGTTTCCAAAGTCAAAATGACAAGAGGTTTTTTTAAAATAATTGTGTCTTTGGCCAGGAAGTCCTACCCCCAAAAGGGTCTCCAAACAGTCCTAGGTTTCAATTGTCCCACCCTATGATAGTCCTTCCGGATCAGGTTGTTGCTCGTGTAAGGCTACCATTTTGTTTCTAATAGGGGCCAACCAAATGCAAGCAGGAGGTGAAGCTATACCCTTCACTCACTAATATTCCCTTGTAATTTGGAGGCCTGCCACCCCAAACCTGGAGGTAGCATTGAGTCTTCAGGACAGATAACCCTTGATGGACCTGTCCATGAATTTATATGACATTCTTTTAAATCTATCCATGTTAGAAGCCATCACCATGTCTTATTGTGTCTTTTTATTTCATTTATTTCTCTTTTCAATCTCTCTATAATGAACTTTGGATGATTACATTCTTAGTCTTTCAAGAGAGTGAAAAACTTTCTGTCTGCCTCTGATAATCTTCGCAGTAATTGGAGCTGATGTTTTCACAGCCTTCTTTGGGATCAGGTGCCAGTGCAACCTATTTTATGTGTGACCACCCCAAGAAATGTCCAGCAATTTCAGCTGATACAAAAGGCTAATGTGCAATAACCTTGAGCACATTATGCCTGGTTGAAATCCTTGCTGTGTCCACTTTATGTCACTACTGTGCCCCTACAGCCTTTGTAGGGCCGTCCACAAGGACTGTACAACCATTGACATGAGATTAAGTGCAGATATCAAAAGGTTACCTGGCCATTAAGATTCTGCTGAATTCTCTTTCATTTGATGAATGAAACAAGGTCAATCCATCATGGCATTGGCCATCATATTCCAACCTGGCATCCAATGGACCAATTTGAAATTTTAAAAGCCTATTTTGAATATTCTGACAAACTGGCTGCCATGGCAATTCTGGCTAGCCACAAAACATCCATTTTCAAGAAGATAATTGGGACAGGTGCTCACCTGTCTAATCAATAGGCCACAGGCATTTTTCTGATATTGTATATATTGGAGATGGGTGCTTCCCTCTGCAATGTGGGGAATTTCCTTTCTTTTTAATTAAAAGCGTACTAACCAATGACAGTCAGGTAGTACAGGGATCTTGGTGACCACAAGATGAGTTAACACTACAACGTCAGGTATTTTATTGCTGAGATTCTCAAGCCAGAACATATAGAAAATGTAGAGCAACATATTGATTTTATTTACTTATCTCTATGATTTATATTATAGGGATAAGTAAATAAATATCAAGTAGTATAGCTCAGATATCAAGTAGTATAGCTCAGAATACCAGCTTCTGGAGAAATGCAATGGACTGAACATGGTATCCTTTATGCCAGGAATGGGGAACCTGGACCATAAGGACTTCTCATAACTTTCAGATCCAACCAGGCACCCTGGCTGAAAATGGATGGGACATGCCACCATTTAAAGGCAGAAAACAATCAAACCCTAAGGAAACATGATTTAGAAAATGAAAAGAGAGTGAAGTGGGAAGGAATAAGTTCCCATTTAAAATTGAGAAGGGAAAAAATAGTAGGCTCACTTATGTTGTGTTGTTGTCCTGCTCATGGTGGGCTTTGCCTTCCCCCCAAAATTAACTGAAGTGCAGCCCATAGTTACCAACACTTTGCCTATCTCTTTTCTGTATCATTTGGTTTTCCACAAAGAATTTGGCCAAATCAGAGGGCGCTTTGGTCTGACCCAGTACGGGTTTTCTTGTGTTAGGTTAAAATATTTAAAAGGAAAATGAAAGATGGCCAAGAATACTCCTGAACTATGAACTACACACAAACACAATGGGCCAATACAGTTTTGCGTGTCAATACAGAAAGGCACTGAAATCAGTAGGGAGAAAAAGGATCACTGCAAAGTGAATGGATTACAAACACATCATGGAGGAACAGTAACCAGATTAAAAGGCATATTTAAAAATATAAAGCGATCTATCAAAAGATCAGTTTGATAGGTACGACTGCATTATATTCATTAGCTCATCCCTGTGTACATCCGTTCACAAAGTCTTCTGCATCAAGATCAGTAGAGCTTCCTCCTACATGATTGAATTTAGTCTGAGGCTTTTAAAAGCTTATGATAAAGTTATTTGAATGATTGGCTTTATTAGAAGACTTAACAAAGGATAGGAATAGCAGGTGACTGATTACAAAAAGGAAGCAAAAGAAATAAACAGAGGTATCGTTTTCAAAATAGACGGAAGTATATCTTAACATGGTGCTCACTAATACAAATGTAAATAAATATGAACATCACAGCACATTATTGGGGTCTTAGTGAGCATCTGATGGAGTCTGAGGATTTAATTTTGGGATTTCCTCAAATTAGTTGGTGTGAAACTGGTTGGAAATTTGGACCAACTTAGTTGCTCCTGTTCCTAAAGAATGTGGCAAATTGTTCCAAGTTCAGTTCAGATGTTTAGAGGCCAGTATAAGAGGTTAGATGCTGCTGCATTCATTCAAACTAGGTTCCGAAATAGACCAAATTAGAGGAAATTGATCCAATTACAAGAGTGGTGGTGCAGTGGTTAGAATGCAGTATTGCAGGCTAATTCTGCTGACTGCCAGCAGTTTGATTCTCACTGGCTCCAGGTTGACTCAGCCTTCAATAGGTCAATAAAATGAGGATCCAAATTATTGGGGGCAATAGGCTGACTGTAAACCGCTTAGAGAGGGCTGTAAAGCACTATGAAGTGGTATACAAGTCTAAATGCTAAATGTGAACAGCATTGGCAATCTCCTTTCTACTTCTTTGCCCTTTCACTGCACTTGAGACCTGTCATGATCTAAAATGGGTACAGACCGAACTTGGCTCCAGTTTCTGTATGTCTCAATTCAATACATGCTCAATGAATTGCAGTGGCAGCAGCATCTAGAAGTAGCCTATGAATAGGGAAGATAGTAGGAAAGTAGGTAAAATACCATCTCTCCTACTGCCTCCCCCCCCCAAAAAAAAATAAGTGTACAGCGACATGAAATCGCTAGTCAGAGGAATTAGCAGAGAATCTAAAAGACACATTTTAGGAAGACTCAGAAACACATTGCTGGCAGAACTCAACTCTCTTTCTCAGTTTAGATCAACCTTGCAGTTTACAGCTCCACTCAGGGAGCACTTCTCCAACTCTTAAAGAAAGTTCTAGTGACCTTTCAGAAGACTGTTAAACATGTGTTTAGCAAACAAGAGTAGAGCTCCTTCAAAAGAACATTAAACCCACATCAGTAAAGAACTTACATAATGTGACTGACTATTTCCAAAATGATGATTAGGGATTACATGAGCAGATGCCTCTGCTGAAGCCAGATGTTTGGTATCAGGCTTTTCCCCAAAAACTAGACTGGAAACAGGCATTCAAGGACACAAAAGATCTGATAAGGAGGCTTCATTGTAGAAAAATGAGGCAAATAATTCCAAGGACTGCTACGTATCAAATGCAAGCCCTATTTATTCTGAAACCAAGGTTGGATTCTTTCTTTTTATGTGGCCTACATAATAGGCTTGAGGCCTATTGGCAGGAAGGAGTTTCCACTTGTTTCTGGTTTTGGTAATAGAGTTGTCTGGTTTCAGGTTCTTTGTTTCTAACCTTGTGAGAACTGGTTCCCAAACTGGCTCTTTCTTGGTCCAAGTCAATATGGCCAATGAAGCCAGTGCTTGAGAACAGAGGGTATATCAACAGTATCCTCAAGTGGACAATAGGAATTAAGCTGATCCCAACACCTGATCTTATCTTCACTAAGAACATCAATGGGGCATTTTAGATTGCTAAATCAGTCAGATTTCTATCAGAAAAATGGAGACAGGCACTGAAACAGCAAAAAATGAATTTAGCCTACGTCCACAGTAGACTGGGATGAGACGAAGACATTATCACAACTATATGTCCTTGAAATATGGTTAATGAGGTAGCATCATAGTGCAGGTGCTAGGATAGAAAGATGACCCCAATGTTATGTGTAATTTGTCTTTCAAGAGGTAAAATCCAATAGTTAAGATTTCATTTGACATACTGTATACAATACTTTGTAAGAAGAGTTATACTTTGGATATTTTTTTCCATGAATTCAAAGGATTTTAAGTATTAGAAGCTAGCTATGCTCATTATCATGATTATTTTATAAGTGAAATTTTGCATTAAAGTCAAGTACAGGTAGTCCTCAATTAATGGGCTAGTAGCTTAATGACCATTCGAAGATAAACCCAAAGAAGTTTCTTATGATCCATCCTTGAAGTTACAATTACCACGTATCCCCTGTGGTCATATGATTGCATTTGGGATACTGGGCATTCGGTTCTCATTTATGATTGAGTGTAGCATCCTCCAGCTACCTGATCATGATTTGTGACTTTATTTTTTGTCATTTTCCATCATTTTTCATCAGTTTCCAGCAGAAGAAAGGGCCATTCAATGACTATGTGATTTGCTTGGCCAAGGTGACTCGCTTAACAATGTTCATAAAACCGAGCCAAGTCTTGTGGTAATCCACTCAATGATTGGAATGACTTATGGACAAAATTCCAGGTGCAATTGTGGTCATTAAGTGTGGACAACCTCTACATTCATATTTAAAGAGGTTTGACTATGCCTTGGCCAGAAAGCAATACTGACAAAACTATGTCTTGAAACAGGCATGCAGAATGAATCTCAGAGAAACCACAATCATTGTGTTTACACAGTTCTGCCTCTAAAGACTGATGCGCCACAGAGACAGAAATGGTTCTATGAAACTGAATACTAACTTGACAAGGAATGAAAGCAACAAGCATTGTCGTGTGACTTGATTACTAGATTAAATAAAGGTGTTTGTTCCTAAGAAAGCAGTCTGACGGAGGATTGCAGTTTGGTTTTGTTAAATTACATATTTAAGTTTTTCTTTAAAATGGAATTGAAAATTTAATTAAAACCAGACTATTGTTTTTGTGAAGAGACATTTTAAACACATTTTAAACACAATGAAAATCACAAAATCTCAATCATTGGCTGAATAATTTATCCATTAATTTCACATTGTTTGGCTTCATATTCCAAGAATAGAAAAGAAGAAAAATACCTCCTTCCCATCAGCTTTTGACTCAAACTTTAATTTCTTATTTTCAATTATCTCGTTACCTATAAACAGTGCTTATTTTTCCAGTACTTTTTCTGCAGTTACCAAAAGCCCAATATTTCAGTGAATATACCACCATTGGTACACAGTATTCTATTATGGTGCTTAAAGCAATTTCTGTTTCTGGAGATTATTCCACCCATTTTCCAATTGGCCATTCACATTTGTTTCTGTTCTGATGCATTTTGCTCTCTCCTGCCCCTAACCCTTGCAAGCATAAGCAGCAGGCAACCCCACATAGGAAGGAAAGAAGGTTAATACTTTCTCCCGTCAAAGGGCTAGGAAAACAGCATACAAGGCAGAGCACTTACAAGATTTTGGAAACTCAGAAGGCTGCATAGCAACAGGCCAGGTCTGTTTGTGTTTAGACTTTTGTTACCAGAGCTGCCTTGTGCTTTTCATTCCTGGCTGGCTGGTATTTATATTTGTTATTTACAACATTGGAGGTCTTCTCTCTGTGGCCTTAGTCCTGCTTCTGTTAGGAGCTTGGGCAGGCTCTTCCAGACCAAAGACCTGGCACTGAGAAGATCAAACAAACACAGCTGCTTCTGTGTCACTCCTGCTGATATCTGGCTGGCTGCTCCCAATTTGGTCTGGGATGCCCACAGCAGAACCTGGTGCAGGTGGAGGCAAATAACCTTGAGGCCAAAGGCAGTGCATGAAAATAGTTATTAATTAAATGCCCACTGAGAAAGCAGCAGCGGTGGCTGTGGTGGGTGAACCCAAGAATAAACAAGGCCACCTTCTCAATCTCAACCTTTCACTTCAGCAGCTTTCCTGATGCAATACTGAACAGGCATTGTGAGCCTTGTGGCACCTTGAATCAAGTTAGAGCTGAAGAAGCAGACATGTGCATCAAATGCACATGCCTGCCCTGTGCACATATAAGGGGGTATGTCTTGAGAAGGGGGGGGGGATATGCAAATAGGAAAATTGGGATCTTCAGATTGGACATACTGCAGAATCCATCAAAGACTGTCAATTGGAAGTAACTAGAAGACCAGGGCCTTCTTTGCTGTATGCCCTGCTTTGTGGATATTGTGTCCTTGAAGATTAGAATGGCACCAACCCTGTTGGCCTCTTATAAAGCTTTAGAAACCTGGCTAAGTCAGTGGTGAAATTCATTCTTTTAACTACCGGTTCTGTGGGCGTGGCTTGGCAGGGGAAGGATATTGCAAAATCTCCATTCTCACCCCACTCTGGAGACAGGCAGAGGTGGCATTTGCCGGTTCTCTGAACTACCCAAAATTTCCGCTACTGATTCTCCAGAACCTGTCAGAACCTGCTGGATTTCACTCCTGGTGTAACTGGACCTGGGACTCCAAATGTGTTAAACAAGATAACCAGCACCTTGAATTGCACCTGGAAAGCAATTGGAAGCAAGTGCATCTCACACAGTACCGGTGTTACTTGGATGAACTGTGGAAACACCCCAAACTGCATATGATTCTGGACAGCTGTAGCTTCTGGGTGGTTTTCAAGGCCAGCTCCATGTATAGCATATTGCAGGAATCCAAATAGCAGGTGACTAAGGCACGGGTGATTGTGAGCAAGGTCTCCCATTCCCGGAATAAGTACACAAGATGACTGTGCAAAGCCCCCACTGCCACCTGTTCTCCTAGAGCTGTGACTCTAAGAGGACCCCCAAGTTACACACCAGATCTGTGCTGGGGAAGTGGGTAACCCAATCCAGAGTAAAATATGTCAACTCGCCTGATGCTGGGAGCCAAAAACCTGTCTTGTTAGGATTGAGAAACTTCACAACTGGTTGCTTCCCATTCAGGACTTTACAGCTTTCATGCACTTAGTCAGCACCTGAACATCGTTAATTGTCCCACATGAAGTGGAGCTGTACTCTCAGCATGCTGTTTTTCAGATGGGTCTTTCCCAGTCTCACTTGGAGAGGCTAGGATTGAATTGAGAGCTTCAGCATGCAAAGCATGAGCTCAGCTGGACAGCCATGGCCCTAAAATTGCTCCCAATCTTCTCAATATGATACCTGCAACTGTCCAACTTGACCAAAGCAGCTTTCAAATCTGCCCACCATTGTTAAATGCTTAAGGAAGTCATTTTTCTGTCACTATTTCCCCAGCCATGTAAATATCCTGGATCTTTGGGGAAGTAGTAGAGAAATTCACAAAAACAAATTATTCAATGATACAGTAAAGCAAAAAATGCATTGCACACTGTAATCTGGAGGTGCAACAGGATAAATAGGCACAATAACCCCAGGCCAGAGCACCACTAATGCCCTTCCTCCAGAAGCTCTCCCCTTATAGGGAATGAGCCGATGGGCAGAGATTGCCTCATAGAACCTAGCTAGCAGCTGCCTTAATCTGGAGTGAGACTGTCTTCAAACTGTGCAAAATATTCATTGACTAACCCTTACCCTGCTGTTCAGCTTGTATCAAGAAATCTTAGTTTAGAACATCTTCCAGACAAAGCTGCAGTCTTGGCCTCCTTCCAATAATACAAATTTTGGCGATTTACAAGATTGAAATGCTTGGCTCTTTTCAAATCATATTGTTATTCCAGTTGCCATTGAACTGGAGGGAAGGGGAGGGTGGACTGGAATGCTGAGGGTTTGCGCACAAAGTGTGAGAGCCTGGAAACTATCAAGGTCACCACTGCAGGTGCCTGAGAAGGAGGTAGACTATTCCCATAATAAAAGGACATAATTGGATAACGTGAACATCCAGGGGTGGGGAGAAAGCAAGCCTTCGCATGGGAAACCAGAGCTGGTTTTGTTTCTTCAGTGCCAAAATGGTGTGTCTAATAAAGTTTTACTTTTTGGAATTCAAAGCTCCCATGATTGCTTACTTCTTTTCAGTCTGCTAGTTGGGCAGTTAAAATGGGTACTAATATGCTTCCATAGATGTAGAGAAGTAAGAAACTCCTAATCCAGATTTAGTAGTCTTTAGCTACTTCAGAGGAGGGGTATCTATCTTCTCCCTGGAAGGATTGGTTGCTTCATTCTACCATCCAGACCTGGATCCATTGCATGGCAACAGGTGCAATGAAAGCTTATCTCTTCTATCTGTTTTCCCACCCCAAAATTATTTATGCTATTGAGTCCAGCCTCCTGCTTATAACTATACAGGTAGTCCTCAACTTATGACCACAACAGAGCCCAAAATTTCTAAGTGAGACACATGTTAAATGAGTTTTGCCCCATTTTATGACCTTTCTTGCCACAATTATTAAGCGAATCACTGCAGTTGCTAAATTAAAGCACAGTTGTTTAAGTGAAGCTGGTTTCCCCAATGACTTTGCTTGTCAGAAGGTTACAAAAGGCGATCACATGGCCTCCCTGGACATTGCAACCGTCATAAATACGAGTCAACTGCCAAGTCCCTGAGTTTTGATCATATGACCATGGGGATGCTGCAATGGTTGTACGTGTGGAAAAAAAAAGGTCACAAGTCACTTTTTTCCAGTGCCAATGTAACTTTGAATGGTTACTAAATGAACTCTTGTCAATCGAGGACTATCTGTAGTTCAGATTAAAGTAATCCTGGCTTCTACTTAAACAGGTCAGGTGTATATTTAAAATTAGGAAGTTTTTTAAATGTTCAGTATATATTCAGTATATTCAATTCAAACTGCCTTCCAGAATGTTAAGACCGTGATGCTGTAGCCTACATTGTGAAACTGATCTTGGCTTTCGTCAACATGACATCCTTTCAGGTATTTGAAAACTTGTCTCATATCCCCATTCTGTCATTGTTTCAAAGCTAAACATACCCAGCTCTTTTAACTCTCTTCATAGGATTTGCTATTTTTTCTCCAAACACGTACCCGTTTGTCTGAATCTTCTTAAAATGTATTCCCAGAACTGATCACAAAATTTGAGTCGGCTGCTGACCGGTGTTGAACAAACTGGAAATATGAGTTCTCAAAATTTGGCAACTTTGCTTCTGTTGTTGACCTGGGAAAGATATCCAAAGGCAGAATTGCTGGGATGACAACATTATGCGTTGTGGTTCTTAGAATGCCAAAAAGGTTTGCTCCTCTGGCAACTAAGGGATTTCTGAAAATTTCCAACGCATTTTTAAATATTTTTAATAGGCTAACTTTTCCTCATCCAGCTTTTCTCAAACAACTTTTATGAGTGGACAAATACCACAGAAATACATGAAGCTTAAACTGTACAGAGGGCAGCTAGCCATGTTTTTCTTTTTCTCTGAAGGGGATGATAGCATGTCTATTTTGTCACGTGTTGAGACATTAAGTTGCTGACTGGATGGAAATAGGAGAAGTAGGTGGTGATTGGTTAGAGGTTTTCAACACTCCACTGTTAGCCAGCATCTTGTTGAAATGAGCAACTGATTTGCAATCTTCAGCCTTGCAAATACATAGACATATTGTAGCGGTGCTCAAAGCATTGTGAGGTCTAAATACATTTCACCGTACAGATTGAAAAAAGAAAGGTAAAGACGGGCTTAGAAAAAGAAAGTTACCTGAAATGTAATTTATATTCTTCCTGAGAATAGTAAGACCAAGCTGATGTTAGATAACGTACAATAATATCCATTCCGACAACCCTTTCTAAAAAAATGGGACGGGAGCATTTCCTCCTGAAATTTAATTTATGGTTCTATGGCCATTGCTTTCTTAACATTGCTCTGTCTATAGAAAGCTTTCAAAGTGACTTCTGAAGGGATCTCCAACACACACTATTTCTATAAGATCAAGGTCAGCATCCTTTTCTATAAAACTTTTCCCAGTAATATGCAAATGATTCAAGGCGGTAATGAAGAAATGTAGCAGATTGAAAGAAGTTCTTTGGGTGAAAACATTAACTTGTTTTTCTTTTCTTTCCCAGATTAAAAAAAAAATGCTTGCATTAAAGCTGTGATGTTTGTCTATAGATGCTGTTCTCAAGTGTGGGGGTCTGGGAACTCCTGGGAATTCCTTCCAAGGGGTCCATGAAATTAAAGACTTTAAAAATTCTCCATTTTAATTTATAATAAAATAAACATCTATAGATACAACTCACATAAACCAAAACAATAATTTAAGGTCAATCATTTTTGAGTACGTAAGGAGGTCCTGTGACTAGAATGTTTGAGAGCCACAGGTCTAGAAAAAAAAAATTAATGGTTTGCAATTCATGCAACACTGAGAGCAAACATCAATATGTGAATAAGAAATATTCACCATACAATACAATACAATACAATACAATACAATACAATACAATACAATACAATAGTAGAGTTGGAAGGGACCTTGGAGGTCTTCTAGTCCAACCCCCTATTCAGGCAATAAATTTATAATACTTCTTTCAATCGAGCTACTTAAATTACTAATAATGAAAAATGAGCTGATGAAATAACTTCAGTTAATTGTGCTGTATAACATAGACACAAAGCTACAGCTACCGATATATTTGGTATACCATACATACACACACACACACACACACACACATATACATACACACATACACATACTATGTATCTGATGTTGATTCATCATAATTATTCTCTATCAATCTCTGACTTATTTCTGTATACTTCTATATTCTTGTATACTTCTATATTCTGTATACTTCTATAAACTTCTATATTTTATATTCTTGGACCACCAGCAAATTTTTCTCTTCAACTTCTGTCTTGACTTTCTGAAGCATGTGCAACAATGTGAATCTCTAAAATTTCCAGAGAATACACAGTGATCTGTCTCACGTACTTATGCTTCTATTGAAGAGGAAAGGCCAATCATTGTGACTTCCCAGTGCTGCTCGCCTGAAGAAAAGAAATTGACCAGGGACCTCTGTTTGATGCTTCCTACAGAGAAACAAAAACAGAGAAATTGGCTGTCAAATTGTAATCCTTTCCCCAGTTTATTGTCCATCTGAAGGGGAAAGGGGAAAATTCTGGCCATGATGCTCAGATGTTATCAAACTGCTTTATTAAATGGTCCTTTACTACCTTATTTTCGGACTCGTTTTTCCCCTCTATCTGACCTTTTGTTTTTCAATGTGTTTTAGATCATTGGATGATTTCTCTCTTGTCTTGCAGATTGCCAATCACAGGTTTTTGTCCTATGTCTGCTAATGAGGTCACTGAAAAAACCCACTAAAGAATTATCCATCATAGTCAATAACACATTCCAAAAGTCCTTTTTACAAAGTTTGGCTAATCATAGAAAATATAAACTACAGGTATTTACCAAAAAATGTTTTTAAAAAATTAACTAAAGCATTTTAACTACTGTTTATCACTAAACTGTATGACAATATTTCCCTGTCTTTGACTTTTTAGAAGGCATGAAGTCATTTAGACATCACTGAAACAACCCCAAGATTTGCTGTATACATTTTCCCCTTTAATTATACGCACTAGCTGTTGTTTCTCAAACACCATTCCTCTCATTTAAAGATTTATGACTTTAGTTTAAATGATCAATAGAGTCTACAAAGTAGTTAAGCCATGAAGCAGCTGCGCAGGGTCAATTAAAATCTGATCTTCTCAGTTTCCACAAAGTGTTTCTGCAACATTTGCAGAACATGAAGAATAAACTTACAGGTTGACCTCTGTCAAAATGAAATAGGGTACCAATGAATTGATTCATCAATCCTCTCCAAAAATTGCTGAAGATATATGAATGTTCTACAAGGCTTAGGAAGACTTAATTTCTCTTAACCATTGAGGTAGAACTTGCAACTTACAAAAATGATACAGAAAACGTTTTAGGAGAGCGTTTATGTTTTGGTCTTGCACTGAGAAGCAGCAATCTCTCTGAATTCAACCACTGGAAGATTAAAACTTAGGAAATAGTGAAGAACTTGATCTATATTTTCAGATTGCTTTTCTGATCTGTTGCAATTACTTTAAAATTGGTGACCATCTCCTACAGCATTCATAATCTCAGTGTGCTATGTCTCATCTGAAAAACTTGTAAATATTCCATTTCTTCACATTACTAATCAAGGTATTAAAGAGTATGAAGCCTAGGACCAAATCCTGTAGCGTCTTGAGACTGCTGTCCAGTTCGATGAAGAACTATTCAGTTGTACTTCAGCAAATACAGCTCTTAAATCAGTTGTGGATCCTCCTGAAAGACATTTAACAACCTTGTTCATTGGAATGCTACAGGATATTCTTCCAAGTGCTTTGCAGAAATCAAGATACATTTTGTCCATAATCCATGAATATGAGATCGTACTGCATCCAGATGCAGGGCAGCATTCTATATCACAAAGTTGCTAAACTATAATATCCTGCCTCCTATATGGCAGCTCAATAGACAGTATTGAAATAAGACCTAATTAAAATCACAGAAATGTCTGGCATGAATAATTGATCCCTCATATACTAGGTTTTACATGATCTAAACCACTTTGTGTGAAGGGGCACCTCATTGGGTACATTTTCAAAAGCCTTTCAAAAGTGTTAGGCTAAAAGCTTTTTCTGCGATAACTACTTTGTTTTTAACTTTGAGTAATGTTTTGAAATGGTCTGTATGTGAGGAATGCAATTTGAAGTGACCCAGATAGACATGTATCAACTTGTTAAGAACGAAACCTTTATTTTTCTCTTTTATGAGTAGGCATTGCATTTGGCTCACTCTATGTTATTATCATGATAGCTTTTTGGATCAAAAGCAATTTCCCTAAAAAACACATATTTCCTTTCCTGCAAAGAAGACAGCCAGAAAAAGAAATCAAATTTCAAATTTAATTCTGGTACAAAATGGCATTTCTCCCAGGTTCAATCTTCCAGCTTTTTTTTTTTTTTTAAAAAAGACATTCTAAACCGACATGTCAGATATAACATAGATTGGATAGTTATTTAAAGTGGCCATTGTGTAAAAGAAGGCATGACTTCAATTTGCCCTCATCACAGTAATACCAATTAGAGAAATAAGTTTAAAATGGTTTTCTTGGCTAGCCAAAATGATTGGGGGTGGGGGGGGGGTGGGGGGAATCTGCTTCCAATGAAATTGACAGAACTGTTGCCAAAATGAAGGCTAGCTTATTGGTAAATAACAACCATTTCCCCCAGTCCACCCCCTAAATGTTTTTTTTTTAATTTTACATTTAATAATTTTTGAAAACTTTCAATTCCTCTTTTTTAGTTCACTATTCCTCTGTGTAAATTTTGGATAAGAGCCTTGCGTTAAGAGCCTGACTTCTGTTGGTACTTTTGAAGTATTGTGACACTGAAACAGATAATTTGCTTTATCTCAAGGTTTGTTTGGTTGGTTTTTTTTTGGTTTAGCATTGGGTTCACAATGTGGCAGGGATGGGTTCCTGCCAGTTCTAACCTCTTCTATAGAAGAGGTTCCACAAAACTACAGTGCCATTTAGAACCGGTTCCAGCTCCCTCCCCCCACCCGTCCGCACATCATCAAGATGAAGAGCGAGAGGAGGAATTCTGGGAGTTGAAGTCCACAAGTCTTAAAGCTGTCAAGTTTGAACACCCCTGGTGGTTTTTTTCCTAAAGGGTTAGGGGTGCAAGGGTCTTGTGACGACAGCTTTAAGACTTGCATGCTTCAAATGCCAGTTTCTGAGCCAACATTTTGGTTGCTAAGCAAGAACGTTTTTTTTAATTGAACAAAAACACACAAAAAAAGAATCATCCTTCAATACATCTTGTAGAAAGCATGTCGATTAGTTACAAATAACTTTCGTGCATTTCTTCCATAGTCATTACTTGTAGTTCATATTAGATTATACACTTTGAATCAAAAATCTTTATATATCTTACTATCAATATACCACAATTCTCTTTTTTTTTTTTTTGAGAAAAAGTTTTATTGGTTTTTTTAACACATTTATAGGGAAAAGGGTAAATGGAATGGTTACAGATTTTGGCAGTAGCAAGTGTGACAGACGCCCCCTCCCTCCAATCTCATAGGTTACATCCATATATCAAGCATTAGTCCATAGTCATAAAAGATCAGCATATTAATTCTAGAAATAAAAATTTTTTTCAATCAGCTTATATTGTTATAATATATAATCTAGATATAATTTCATTATTACTTTCGGTTTGTTTATAACATTGTGGCTTTCTTGTTCATTTTTGTGATCTGAGCTTTCTTGGTATTGCCTCTTCCCTCCCTGCTGGCAGAGCTCCGGCCCCTCCCGTGTCTTGTGTGACCATTGTGGTATCTTCTGTTTTTTCTAGGTTCGCTTTGTTTTTTTCCATAAAGGCCTGTGCCTCTATGGGTGTGTTAATTCTAATTCTTGTCTCCTCCCAGAATATCAGCATACCTTCAGGCATCAACCATCTAAACCACACCCCCTTCTGGTATAATTTATTCGCCAATTGCGAATAATTTTTTCTTATCTCCCTAATTTTTTTGGGAATCTGTTTTAGAATGGCTATCTCCCTATCATGGTATGTCAGTGTTTGCCCCCTTTGCACACCCAGGATTTCATCTCTTGTGCTTTTCCTAAGGAATCTAATATGAACCTCCCTGGGCACATTGTGTGTTCTGGCATATACTGAGTTCACTCTATAAGCCAGATCTATCTCCCATTCCATCTGTTGTTTATCTTTGTGTATGTATTCAGCTAAAATATTAGTCATTATGTCCCTTATATTTTCCCCATCTGTTTCTATTACATTTTGGAATCTAAGATAGAAGGACATTCTCTCAAAATCTGTTTTCATTTGTTGGGTATCAAGTTCTTTGTTTCCCCTCTGCAAGGCCTCAACCCCCCCTCTCGCCTCCGCCACCCCACCCTCCACAAGGTCCAGTCTCTGTGAATTCTTATAGATTTGCGCTTGATTTTCTTTGATTTCATCTTTCATTTCCCTTAGCTGTTTCTTAATTTCCTCTTGGCCCTGTAAAATTTGTTGGAGCATTTGTTGAAAGTCTATCTCTGTAGTCTTGGGTTGCATCAATTCTGTTATCTTTGACTGTGTGGCTGGGCTAGATGTTGCAGATGTTGGAGCAGAAGTAGCAAAGCCAGGTTTTCCAGGAGGTGGTCTTTTTGGAGACATGGTTTGAAAAGCAAAGGGATCAGTCACTGTAGAGACTGGGCAGCTGGAGAAGAAGAGCAGGCAGACGAGTCCAGGAGACAGAGAATCCAGACAGATGGGAATTTCTTTAGTCACTCTAGCAATAGGTGAAAGTTTTTTTTCTCCAAAGGGTTCAGGGAATCACAATCCACAAGAGATTCTTCTGGGTGACTCGGAGACAAAGACCGGAAGCCTGAATTTTGAAGGTGGAGTCAGATTTCACAGTTCACAAAGACAACGGAAGTGTGCCATCTTGCCCTGCCAGTTTTGGGCTCAGAGGCATAGCAAACTTTTAAAAGTTCAAAAAATTCTCAGTTCACCCATAAGTTCTGGATCTAGGTCCAAGGAAAGTCACTTTTATAGGGGTGAGGCATCATTAGTTGGCTCTCCCCCTCCCTCCTTCCCCTGGGGGCGAAAGCAAAATCTTTTCAAGCCGCTTGTCCAAGGGGGGGGGGGAATCCCCCTCCCTCTAGCCGCACCTCCAGCAAAAGTCCGAAAGAAACTTTATTTAAAAAAAGGCTGAAAAGTCCATTAATTCAAAAGAAAGGGAATGGAGGAAAATATACCACAATTCTCATTTGACTACAATTATTTGAATGTGCTTCTGCCTGAAATATTCATACTTTAAAACACAACCACATAATGGCATTTGTTGGCTATTTCAAAAATCCTCCAATCACATTACACTTTTATAACATATTCTGAGTAAAAATCAATTAATAAAGTTTCTAAGCCTTTCCCCCCCTTCCCCTCCCAATTCGCTGTTTAGAATTTATATCCAAGATGCTTTTACCAATACCAGAGCATGTATGTATTATTAAACAATATCCATTAACATTTCCTTCTTGTTATTATAATTAGCTAAAAGTCATTTACTATTTATTTACCAATCCTCTCGTCAACGCCCCCTCCCAAAAAAAAAACATTACACCTTTATGACAAAACCTAAATAGAAATTTATTAGTAAAATGTATAGGTCTTTTTCCCAGGTCGCAATTTGCAATCTATATCCAGATTTCTTTTACCAGTTTAAAAGTACATAGTATAAAGCAAGAGCATTGTTAAGTGAATCTCATCACAATCTATAAGTTGGCCACTCCCATCCGGTCACATGGCTGGAAAGCCACTCCCACCAGGTCACATGGCCAGCAAGTCACTCCCACAAAGCAGGCCACACCTACAGAAGAGGTTCTAAAAAAATTTGAAACTCACCACTGCAATATGATATGTGATTTTGAATGAACCAAATCAGGAAAAAAGAGTAACATAAGTGATCAGATCTAGAACTAAACAAAACAAAACAGGGTTCTGTTTTACAACTATATTAGATCCAGGAAGTTTTGCCAATCAAAAGGAAATAATTATAAAAGGTTATAATTCATTCAAGTAAAGAGCGAGCAACAGATACCTTCTACCCTTCTTTTAAAACTAAAATAAGATTGTTATTCTTCCTACTTAACAAAACAAGCTTTCAGTGGATTTCTGGGCACAATGCAAGGTGGCTACTAAGGGGAGGAGAAGCCCTTTTCAGAGTTACATGCCCTTAAATTATAAAGCACATGGTTTACTTTAATTGTATGATTTTTTTTCTTTATATTCTTAAGAATTTGTTGGAGCAATATATTCTGCTAAAGATATATCCACTTACACATGCAAAATTTATGGAGCAGAAAAACTTATTACTAGCTATATGTAAAAAGTAAGGGCAATAATAACCAAGCAAAATTAACATTAATGCAAATGAATTGAAGCCTACAATGAGTGAATTACTAGAAGTCTTCTCCCGTCAGAGAACCCAAACAGCAACTCACGTGCTTATCAGGACTGTGATTTAACAGGAAAATCTGTGTCAAAAACATTATCAGTTAACTATAAATAATATACTCTGAATGAAACGTAATCACGACTAATCTACCATTCACCTAACACAGGAGTGTCAAACTGGCGGCCCACAGGTTGGATGCGTGATGCGCAGGCCACGCCCACCCCAGCTCAAGAAAGAAAAAAAACATTGTGAAACATCACATGACAGCAACCTGACGCTGTGAGTTTGACATCCATGACCTGATGCTAGTAGAACCAATTTGTGATGGAACCAACCTTGAGTTGCTTATTTTAAGGGAACAGCAATCTCTCTGATTATTTCCTGGTCAAAAATCTGAAATTTTACAGTACTTTTTGTTATGGCATCATGTAGACTATATATTACCAAAATTTTCTGCAGAAAACTGTTTTTTCCTGAAACGAAATAGCAGTAAGTAGCGAGCATCAAATTCCTGGTATACTTTAAAATTCTTTTTCCTTTCATTGTTGAATGTCTCCAATTTTGTACGCTATCTTGTGCTTTCATTCTGTTAACGTATTTGAGGCCTTCTCCTTTTTGTTTCCATTGAATATTTATATTCCCCTCCCCCATTGTCAAGAAACTCTGGTTTTCTATCTTCAGAAAAAGCGTGCCTTTCTTCTCATTTTCCCTGATGGACTCATAATTAAAGACATAGGGTGGGGTGGCCTATGCATCTAATTGAAGCATATCATCAAGGATTGCCAGCACCAAGCTGAATGCATTACTGTGGTATCTAATTATCACATTGATTGACGGAAGGATTTTCTCTCTCTTCTTTGCAGAGGTAAAGGCCCATCGGACAGATTACAGCCTTGCTTTGAAGTCAGTTGCATACATACGGAATCAAAGATCCAGGACTTCCCAGATGTATTTCGATGTGGCTTATCCCTGTCAGCCATTTCCTTTACTTATTTACTGTAGGATGCTTTGAAGTGGCAGAGCATTTTCCTATGCTGCTAGGGCATCTTAGGAAGGGGCGATAGGGTTGTGAATAGTTCGAAAAGCACGGAAGAGCGGCTTTCTAGCAGATTTTTTTAAAAAAAAAACTTGTTAGAGAATTGATAACCTATTTTCATGGGGTGAGTGGGTAAGAAATACAATCATCATTCTGCCTTAGAGAATTGTACTGCTAATTTCCTGTATAGATAACTGGGATTCCATACATTTTTTTTTACCATTGCTCTTGTTCTCTTGTTCTAATAGCAAAATGTATAGCTCGCATACTTATATCCAGAGAAAAAGTCTAAACACTTGGACTGAATATAATGATATATTTTCAGAAGCAAAAAAAGATTGAGGGGGGAGGGGCATTTGAGAGGATAGACATTGTTATATACCCAGGGCAGGTAGTCCTCAATTTAAAACCACAATAGGATCCAGAATTTCAGTTGCAAAGCAAAGTAGTTGTTCAATGAATCACACCCAATTTTACTTTTTTTTTTTCAGTTGTTCAGTGAATCACATATTCATTAAGAAAATCCAGCTTCCCTGGTTGACTTTTCTGGTCAGAAGCCATCTGGGAAGGTGGCAAATGGTGTTGACATGAAATCAGGCATCCAATACCTAGAATTCCACATTGTATAAATTCAGTTTTGTTTTCCCTGAGAAAAAAAAAATCAGCACCCAGTGTAGATTACAGGTGATTTTACACACTGAAATGTGCAAGTTGCATATTTTGGCTTCTGGGTTAATTGCAGTCAATTACTATGATTGGCAACTACTTTGTTCTCTGGAGGCAGAAAAATAGCCCCTTGGGTTGCTACAGTATCAGACACCTGGTTTCTCCATAGTCAAATGCTTACACTTACTTGGTTACCTGTGATGTTTTTTACCTACACAAATCCTCATCTTCTGCATTCCCTAATTATACTCTTTCCCAGACTCTTTGTGGTATTGTCAGACTAGCTGCCATTTGGTGTTCTTTCCATGTCAATGTATGAAGCAGCTGTGCAGGGTCAACTAAAATTTTCTTCCCCTGGGGAAGAAAGCTATGGCAAATCTAGACAGCATACTAAAAAGCAGAGACATCACCCTGCCAACAAAAGTGCGTATAGTCAAGGCTATAGTTTTCCCTATTACAATGTATGGCTGTGAAAGTTGGACCATAAGAAAGGCTGAGTGCCAAAGAATTGAGGCCTTTGAACTATGGTGCTGGAGAAGACTCCTGTGAGTCCCTTGGACTGCAAGGTGATCAAACTGGTCCGTCCTAGAGGAGATCAACTCTGACTGCTCTTTAGATTGCAATATCCTGAAGATGAAACTCAAATACTTTGGTCACCTAATGAGAAGGAAGGACTCACTGGAGAAGAGCCTCATGCTGGGAAAGATTGAGGACCAAAGAAAAAGGCGATGAAAGAGAATGAGGTGGCTGGATAGAGTTACCAAAGCAGTTGGTGTGAGCTTAAATGGACTCCAGAGGATGATAGACCACGGGAAGGCCTGGAGGAAAGTTGTCCATGGGATCACAATGGGTCAGACACAACTTCACAACTAACAACAACAACTGTACAATCTTCTTTTTGACAAACCTCCCAGAGTGGCTTCCTACCGGTTTGGCCCAGTTTGACTGAACCAGTAGTAACTTGGCGGCCTGGGTCGCTGGAACTGGCAGTGACCCAGGCCTGCCACGCCCCCGTACCAGTTCTCCTATGGCGCCGCCATCTTGGTTTTCTGTTCTGTGTATGTGCAGAACAATTTTCATTGCAGAAATGTAATTTTCTTTCCCTTTTTTAACATTTTGCTCACACACAGACCTTTTTAGATGCAAATGTGCACGCGCGCAGAGTGTGTGTTTGGCATGCACATGGGTGTGCAAAAAAATTTGCGCGCCGAACCAGCAGTAATGCAGGCAGCAACCCACCCCTGAAACCTCCATATATCAAAGCAAGCACTCCATTTGGATGTGCTAGCTAGCCAATATCATCCCAGTCACAACATTTAGTAGCACACAAAGTTCTCTACCATGACATATACTACTGCATTATTCCTTTGCATAATAGTCTAAGTTCCAAAGATATGTGTTTGCTTTTAAAATACTTTAAGGTTCTTTTAATTCAATGTATCAGATCTCATAACCGGACTAAGTTGCATCAAATAGTTGACAGGCCAACAGTAATTTTGGGGACTTTAATAATGAGCTATCCTTCAGACAAGAAAGTTTGCTCTTGAACTAACAATTGTACTGAGGATAAGATAGTGGTATGGAATCCATAAAATGGATGCACAGTGCTGTTTCTGAACTGACTATGCTTTCCTGGTGACTTTCCTGGTAACTTGAAAAAATGCTTTAATGTTTTTTAATGTTTGTATGATCGCTTTGCATTATATTTTAATTCTAGACCTCCCAGAATCACAAATATGAGATGGGCAGTTATGTAAATGAGACAAACAACCATCCATTGTTGAGAACTACCTTATCTATGGACTTCCCCCTCCAGCAAAAATCATACTATCCTGGTGTCTTCTCTTCCTTCATTGCTTTTTCTTCCAACTGAGGAGGATCTGTGTACAGATAGTCCTTGACTTACAACAGTTCATTTAGTGACCATTCAAAGTTACAGCACCTCTGAAAGAAAGTGACATGACCAGGGCCGGATTTAGATGAAAAGAGGCCCTAGGCTATTTCACTTATGGGGCCCTTTCACCTCCCATTTTTAAGTTTGTAAATTACATGAGAGATAATAAAATACATCATTACTGTGATATATATCAATATATTAAATGAAACATGTTGTAATTGGTACTAACCTTTATAAAAAATGTGGCATGGATAATAAATAAAAATAAAAGGCCCCTCTTGATCTTGAGGCCCTAGGCTGAAGCCTAGTTAGCCTATAGGAAAATCCGGCCCTGGACATGACCATTTTTCACACATACAACCTTTGCCGTTTCCTCATGATTTACATCTGGATGCTTGACAACTGACTCACAGTTATGATGGTTGCAGTGTCCTGGAGTCATGTGGTCTCCTTTTACAACCTTCTAAGCAAGCAGTCAATAGCAGATTCACTTAAAGACTATGTTACTAACTTAACAACTGCAGTGATTCAATTAACAAATGTGGCGAGAAAAGTTGTAAAATGGAGCAAACTCCCTGGACAAATTTCTCACCTAACAGCATAAATTTTGGGCTCAATTGTGGTCTTAAGTTGAGGACTACCCGTGTATTTCTGGTTTGCTTTATTTTCTCCGCTGTTATGAAAACAAAATTACAGGAAAGTAAAGAGCAGGACTGGGAAACAAAGCCGCCTTCTTGTTTTTGGTGTCTCCCAGCAGTTGCCTAGAAAGAGCATCGGCGAGTTCAAGCAAACATCCTCGCCTGGCTACATCAGAACAATGTGGTGCTTTGGAATGCTGATAGAACTGACAGTAAAAATGGAAGTGCCGAAACTGACAGGTTAATCAATACCAAGTGCAAGTCAGCAGTCCTGTTCCCTCACCTGTTTTTTTTCCTCCTCTAAGTCCCTTCACCCAACACAGGTGAGACATGCAGATCTCTCAGAAAAGAACAGATAATTCAGTGGGCTGCCAGTGCAAATAGTCTGTTTTTGCTCCTTGGGTTGGCAATCTTCCATCGGGGACTATGATCAGCATAACAGCTCATGGAATCAGACCTGAAAACAACATTCTGTGTACCATTTCAAGCTCCACCTGGGTACACAAAGCCAAAACTGTTCATTTTCTTCCCTGCTTTCCACATGTTAGGTTTGTTAACAGGGGCTGATCTCTATGTGTCCCTCTCAGTTTCCCAACTGACAGAATCTGTAAACGGTAACTAATAAACCCATTTTTATTTTAATCTGTTGTGAGAAACATAGGACTTGTTGGTGGTTCTTATTTTGATGGGCTTTCTCCCCCCTCCCCTCCCCCCTCCCCTCCCCCCTTTTTTTTTCTTTTTAAATGCTGCAGCTGAGGAATAGTTAGCATGAAAAAAAGGTCAGAATTAACCTCAGGCTGAATCTGACATTTTCTTCATTTCTGAGTAGATAAACTAGTATACTTATAAGACAAAGCTCTGAACTCATTTGAAAAAAAAGGATACAGTCCTAAATTCTAAATATGGCAAAGTGGCAAATATCCATCTTACATTGAGAGGAAACCAAAGGCTTGAAAACCTTTAGGGATAATATTGTTTTTTTTCTTCTTTTGATAAAATAAAAGTGCGGGTAATCTCCTAACCATTTGTTTAACAACTGTTCAAAGTTACAACAGGGCTGAAAAAGTGACTTATGACTGGTCCTTACACCTTATGACTATCAAAGTGTCCCCTTGGTCACACATGTCCCAAAGGTACTTTTTCAGGAGGCAACTGGTCTTTCTTGATTTTTTTCTTTTGAAGACATTTCGTTTCTCATCAAAGAAGCTTCTTCAGCTCTGACAGGATACTGGGAAATGGAAGCTGTCTGCAAGGAATATAAATCCTTCCATCCCTCATTATCCTGTCAGAGCTGAAGAAGCTTCTTGGATGAGAAGTGAAACGTCTTCAAAAAACAACAAGAAAGTCCAGTTGCCTCCTGAAAAAGCACCTTTGGGACAACTATGACTTGGCTGACTGAGAATCTCTACAGATGTTGGTCACAAAATCAGAATTTGGGTGTTGGCAACCAGCAAACATTTTACCATAGTTGTAGAAATCCTGGAATTACATGATTGCCATTTACAATCTTCCAGGCTTGATTACGACAATCAAAGTCAATGGGTGGACGCCTGATTTACTTAACGACTGTGTCATTTGCTTAACAGCCTTGGTGATTTGCTTAATGACCACAGCAAAGGAGATAATAAAATATGGTGTGACTCATTTAATGACCTCATCACTTAGCTATGGAATTTTCAGTACCAATTTTCATAAATTTGGAACTATCTAAATCAGAGGTAGTATTTAGCCAGTTCTGACAGGTTCTGGAGCACCAGTAGCAGAAATTTTGCCTCCCAGTGTCCCAGCTGATCTTCTTTTGTTGCCCTGAACAGGAGAATGGAGCTGGAAAGCATGTTAGTGGGGTGGGGAGGGAATGGGGATTTTGCAGTATCCTTCCCCTGCCACACCCACAAAGCCACGCCCACAAAGCCATGCCACGCCCACAGAACCAGTAGTAAAAATTTTGAATCCCACCACTGATCTGAATTGTTTTTACTGACAATTCATTTTGATTTATAACATTAAGATAGATGAGCAGCTTTGACTATGCAATAATTGTTTTGCATTTAGAGTGTTTATGAACTGAATTCCACTTAGTTGCTATTCCTGTTATCAAGAAAGGTTTGGTCCGTGGTGGGTTACAACCGGTACACCCCGGTATGGGCATACCGGTGCTTGCCGGAAGCACCAGGTACCGTTTCGGTATGGTGCTCCAGAGGGCCCACCGGCCCGCCCTCACTCCTTACTGGTATTTGAAGTTTTCAGGGCTTCCATGCACGCGCTTGGAGCATACACCACCTGCGCGACACTCCGCCAAGTAGCCGGAGCGTTGCGGAGGCATTGCGAAGGCATTGCAGAGCGTTGCGGGTGATAAGTACGCATCCGCACACTGCACACGTTCATGTGGTGGGCACCTGGCCCCGTTACACCATACCGGTTGCAAAGGGGTCTGAAACACACCATTGGGTTTGGTCTAATAGTTAAGGCACCTGGCTGGAAAGTGGAAGACTGAATTCAAGTCCTGCCTTAGCCATGAATGCCAGCTAGGCAACTTTGGGCCAGTTACGCTCTCTCAGGCCAAGTCACCTCACAGGGTTGTTGTTGCAGGGAAGAGAGGAGAAGGAAGGTGTACTGTTTTCCCCACCTTGAGTTATTTGTAAAAAAAATAAAATTAAGGCAAGATATAAATAATAAACACATACATTATTCTGTTAAATAAATGTAAGAGATTCCTTTTTCTTTTTTCATTGCCTGGTGAACTTTCTTATTGGAGGCAGCAAAGAGGTTGCAGCAGAATCATTGAAGATTACTCTTCCCACTTCTTAAAGTAGACACATGTCTTTGGTTGCAGGAATAAAAATACTTCCAGTTTTGGAAGCTCAACCAACGTTAAAAAAAAAGTAGAGATGCTAATATTGGTGTTGGTTACTAACAGAGATTATTTCAGGTTTGCAGTTAATTTGCAAATAGTTCTTACAGGACATTTAGTGTAAGTAAGGATTTAATTGAATAATTTATATGGTCTTCTGGCCAGGAGCTGAATGTGTGTCCTTCCTATGTTTATTTACTCTGTTGTTGAAGCAACTTTCCAGAGTGTTTTTTTTTCTCTTAGAGTAGACCTAAGCTTATGTTGAATTGAGAGAGAGAAGAGAGAGAGAAATTTACTAGCTGTCCTAAATTCTTTTATACAAAAAGAATATTGTAGGATGTGTGTGTGTGTGTGTGTGTGCAGAAATGGCTAATCAGGGAGGTAAAGCAACATTATTTGGAGAAAACATGCAATGTTTGGGACTTTTTAGTTTAGGGTAGAAGAATGAGTAAGTTAAAATGTATTTTATATGTATGTATCTATTTATGTATGTATGTGTATATATGTATGTATGTGTGTGTGTGTGTATGTATGTGTGTGTGTGTTTATATATGTGTGTGTGTGTGTTGTATTTGTGCTGATAAATAAATAAAGGGAGACTAGTATAGTCTTAGTGGCTAATACATCTGCCTAATATGTAATACAGCCCAGGTTCGAATCCCAGTAAGGGTATGGCTAGCTGATGAGAGCTAAATAGCTTGAAATAGATCTATACTAGTCTCCCTTTATTTATTTATCAGCACAAATTCAACACAAATATAAAAAGGCAACATTAAAAATATGGTTTTCTGCCTGGATGGTCTCCTGCAGTGAGCCGATAGACAGAAAGGGGGAGTAGTGAGTTCCCTCCCATATTTGGACATACCAGGGGTTGTAACACAAATACATACCTATTTCCCTGGCTCAGCTGATAAGGAGGAGAGCCTGTGGTTTAGTGGCTAATACATCTGCCTAATATGTGATACAGCCCAGGTTCAAATCCCAGTAAGGGTATGGCTAGCTGATGAGAGCTAAATAGCTTGAAATAGATCTATACTAGTCTCCCTTTATTTATTTATCAGCACAAATACAATAGATAGATAGATAGATAGATAGATAGATAGATAGATAGATAGATAGATAGATAGATGATAGATAGATATAGATATAGATATAGATATAGATATAGATATAGATATAGATATAGATATAGATATAGATATAGATATAGATATATCATTGTCTACCTGCCATTATTTTTCACAGGAAAATATCTTAATTTTAGGAACTTATAACAATGAAAAAATGATCTTTTTATGTTGATTTACATATGTCTTTGGGTCATCATGACTAACCACATTACTATCATTAATAACCACAATGAAGTGCATAGTGTTATACATGACACAGAGGACATGAACAGAGTAAAATCCAACATTTCCTAAAAGTAGTAGAACCTAGGATTGTCCATTGAAGCTACATAGTAAGACGGACCAGCTTCCATGCTGGCTGGAGAATCCTGGGAGTTGAAGTCCACACAAGTTGCCAAGTTTGAGAGAAACTGAAGGATTTCTTTGCATTCATTGTACAGTTTGACAACATGCTCCAGTGACTTTAAAAATTGATTAATTCAGTTTGCAGAAAATGAGGTTAATGCAATTTCTTATAATGACACTATTGTTTCTAAGACCACCAGCAGGCCTCATGCATCTGAATCCTTTTTTGTAACAAGCCATCATGGAAAGATACAGCTGTTTTCATAACTTCTGCTTTAATGTTCCTACAACATCTGATTCACCATTTGAGGAAACAAATGGCAGCATTTTACCAATTCAACACAGGTAGTCCTTGACTTACCACCACAATTGAGCCCAAATTTTCTGTTGTTCAGTGAGACATTTGTTAAGCGAGTTTTGCCCCATTTTGCGACCTTTTTTACTATAGTTGTTAAGTGAATCATTGCAGTTGATAAAGTAGTAACCCGGTTGCTAAGTGAATCTGGTTTCCCCATTGACTTTGCCTATCAGAAGGTCGCAAAAGATGATCGCATGACCTTTGGACACAGCAACGGTCATACGTATGAGTCAGTTGCCAAGCACCTGGATTTTAATCACATGATCATGGGGATGCTGCAAAGGTCATAACTATGAAAAACAGTCATTAGTCCCATTTTTCAGTGCTGTTATAACTTTGGTCACTAAATGAACTGTTGAAAAGCGAGAATGACATTTATTTATTTATTTATTTATTTATTTATTTATTTATTTATTTATTTATTTATTTATTTATTTATATTTTGTGTTTCTGAACCACCCATCTCCCTCCAAGGAGGGACTCTGGTCAGTGGTCAGTATAATATCAACACCCAAAGCCTTATGCCAAGTCCTGGGAGCTGATAGATGCAGGAATTGGTCAGTTGAAGAATTCCCTCTTTTCTATGTTAAGTTTGGTGCTGGGTTTTACTTGGAACAAGAGTTGGATGGGCCCTATTAGTATATCCTAATACTATAGAGCTCTCTAAGGGGACCAATTGGGAAGCTCTCTTTTGCTACTAAGCCACTCAGGACATATTTAATTTCCATTGGGCTTGTCAAGCTGATAAGCAACCTGAGCTGTATGGAGAGAATTTTGGCCATCTATACTCATCTGGTTAAGATCTTCCACTTTCTTGGTTAACAATATTAGAACTATACAACCCTCATTCGAGCCAAGAACTTTCTTTACTCCATGGGATGCTGCAACTGGAACATATCCAGGTAGTACTTTTGCAAAGACTGTAATGTTGCATAGGATTTTAGAAAGCATTTACATCTTTTTAAGTCACCCCAGTGAGCTGAATGTTTAAATCTCCATATGGAAGAGTTTTTATTGCAACTACTGTTGGATACCAGATGGGAATTCTAAACTGAGGTACAGGGACTGTTGCTTTATACTGTTTATTCTGAAATGCTGTATAGTTTGCAATGCTTGCCCCAGATGGATTCATAAATACATACTTTCCTCCTAAGCTCTTGAAAATGCCTTTTTTTCTATGTGAAGGGAAAAATGATTGAAATAACTGGCCCTTTATTGAAAAAGATCCACAATTTCTCATAAAATGAAAAGGGCTATATAACAACATTCCCAGCTTATGTTACTAATAGCGTGGCTGATATAATAACATAGTGATGATATTTGCCCCCCCCCCCCAAATAATAACTGATATTTTATTAGTTTTATTTATTAGTATTTTATTTCAAATACTGGAACTAAGGATTGTCACTTGCTTCACATCCCAGAGAAAAAGAATTACCAATGAAGTGTTAATTCAAATATATATTATATTATATCAAGTAAAATATTTGACATATATTTTAAATACAGTTGATGGACAATGAATCAATTTAATTTGCAAAATCTACAGAATTTAGCTACATTCAAATAATTCCACGCTATGACCAAGAAGATCAATATAATGCTACTTTAGATCTCCATAACGTCATTCGCAAATCTGTTTTCCTGGAGAAAATTACCATTTGGATAAGAAACAAAACCTATAGTGATCCTGATCACCCATGATTAATTTAAATCAATGTTTTTCAAACTTGGCAAAAGTTGTCAAGTTTTAAAAAAACACTGATTTAAATTATAGGAATGGTTGTTCAAAGAAGTGAGAGAATTCCAGGAAATCATTCCAGATTTCTTTCTCATCCAAAACATACAGCTTAATTGGCTCACCAATTCTGACAAGCAAAAGTTATGAGACACTGCTACTATGACTAAACATTGGCCCATATTTGTATCCATTAGGATTAAGGACCAGCACCCAAAATACACAAACACACTTCCTCTTGCGCAACATGCGTTTTACCCCAAGCTGAATCTTTTCTTAGTTTTAGTTGTAACAGATTGTTAAAACTGGATTTGTTTTGGAATGGAATGAAAAGAAATTCAGCTATCTTACTGAACATCTTCTATAAGGACCATGTGTCCTTCTATGTTCTTCTCATAAAGATTAACCATTCTAAAATGAGTTTTCTCAATGTCAAGTCTTTCAGATTGCAATTCTATTCACTCTTGCACCAGAGTAAAAAACATGGTACGTGGCTGTAGGAAGTTAAAACCCACCCCTCTCCTAGAAAATGAAATATTTTAGGAAATATTAAAAGGGCAGAATATGTCCCCTAAAAGGAAGGCAGAAACTCACCCTCCCCTATGTAAATGGACCATTAAGGCCTGAGCCAGTCTATTCTACATAACAGATAGGATTAGCCCTCTACCCATCTCACCACATGGCACCTGGGAAGATTACATCAACCACCAAGGTTCAAACAAGCTTGGGTCTCAGGACAGCCTACAAAATTAGCAAAGACCCCCCTGCCTCCTGGGAGTCTGACAACCAATCAGAATACATTTCTTACACAGGAACAGGAAGTTCTAAGTTGGGGCCCAGGAGAGGGTATAAAACTCAGGCACTCACAGCCATTCTGCCCTTTATCTTCTTCATTCAACATCTTGAAGCAAGTGATCTCCCTTTTTCATCCAGGAGCTCCAAGGCATGTGATCCTGGCTACCATTAAACCATCTTCCCAAACAGCCTCCATGTTTCCAGTGTCTTTTTCCCCACTTGGAACTGAAACCAGATGGACATTTCTTCCAACGAGGCAGAGGATATACACAGTAAATATACACAGTTAAAATTGTACTTGGAGTCCACTTGGTGAAAGTTTGCATTTTTTCACTGATTCTCATTTGGGTACCTGAAGGAATTTCTCTTTTTCAAGGCAATATGCTGATTTGTATTGTATTCGAAAATGAGGGATAAAATGTCAGAGGACACCAGAGGCAAATCTGGCCTTGTACACATTTCCATTACTTTTTGAGAGAGAGGGGGGGGGGGAGGGAGGGAGGGAGGGAGAGAGAGGGGGGGGAGAGTACCCTTCTTCACAGAAGAGTTTTCATTCCAATAGCCGAAGCGAACCTGCAAAAAACAGGTGATTGTATGCACTAACTGAGGCCAAAATGAAGATTAAAAATAGTTCTGAACTGCTTGAAGAAAGCTTGGAAAATATATTTTCCATCTGCAAAATAACCTTCTGCAGTAAGTTCAAACCTTCCCTTGCAAGCGCCACAAATTAAGTATGGGTAGCAATTTACATGATTGTGACAGTTTGAGTTTTTTGTTGTTGTTGTTTCTTTTAAAGCAACATGCGCCTTACATTTCATCTATGCTCACGAAGCATTTTTAACCCCCTACCCTGAAAGACAGAATACCTTGCTTTGATCAGCACTCACTAGGTGGCTTAGTACTACATATTCCTGTTAACCAGACCACACATGCCGTATGTTTTGAAGACCTTCCGACTATGGGAGGTATATGATTGACTCCCTATGTTTTACATATTAAAATAAGTTAGGGAAACTATGCAGAGCATGGCTTCTAGAATTTTTTTTCCAGCCTCTTAAAAATAGGTCTACCATACATCTCAGGACTGGGAGAGAAGTGGGTTGGAAATAGAGGATTAGCAACTTTATAAAACCACTGCCCAAGCAGTGGAAGGATGGAAAGTTGAGTGAACCTTGAGCCGGGAGAGATTCAATTTGCCAAACTGCTGGAGGCCTATGATTAGCAGAAGTAGCCTGCAGTACTGCACTCTAACCACTGCGCCATCGCAGCTCACTGTGGTGAAGTGAGTTTTGCCCCATTTTGTGACCTTGCATGCCACATTTGTTTAGTGAATCACTGTTCAGGGGTGTCAAACTCAGGGCATCATGGTGGCATCATGTGATGTATTGGGACTTTTTTCCCCTTCACTAAACGAGACAGGACATGACACGTGGAGTTTTCTTCTGGATAAGATGCACTGGGTAAGATGTAAGATAGCTAGAAATGCCCAAGCCTGCTATTCTGTCAGGATGGAGGGAAGGAAGGTATACTGACAGAATCACAACTGGTGATAGCCAATTAGGAGTCATTTTAACCCTTCATATGCATGGAACTTTTTGCAAATGCTGAACTGGTTGTTTCCTGATTTGGACCTAAAAAGGTTTATCTGTTCTCCTACAGTGCTAAGCAGTGAATGTAACATCTCGTGTAACATACAAAAATAGAGTAAGTGAATAATTGACATGAGCCCAGCAACTTATATACCATCATATTTATTCTTACTCTTCTAGAAAGTGAAAAACCTTCATTCTGGAGAGGAAAGAGGTAAGGATATCATTTACAGAAGAATAGGCCTGAAGAAAATTCACAATGTTCTGTAGTAATCAAGTTTATATTTTCCACAGGATCAAAAAGAGTTGACTTCAATCATCATGTAGTAGGACAGTATTCATTTGTTACCTTGTTTTCAACGAAAAAGAGTCTCAACATGCTTGAACTATGCGTTGTTATTTGATGGCTAATAACATTCGGTTAGCAAGTGTTATTTCTCCCTAAGGAGAACTATACTAAGACATCTGGGCTCCCTTTCTCCCCTCTTCCATTTGATTTTTCTTCTTTGTACATCACAATCAAGAGTATTTCACTTTTGAGAACTGAAAAAAGCACACACAATCAATTTCTATCCAGCTATATCTATTCATTATCGATACATGCAATATGAATCATGGAAGGGAATTGTGGATCACAATACATAACAATAAAATGATCCACTTGCGCTCATTCTTCTTACTAAAGAGAACAATTAAATAGGTGAGATAGATGCAAACAAATACCTTTGTGGAGATTCCAAAAGATACCCTAATTAATTTACGAGCCTCGAGACACAGTTCAGAAGAAATCCAGTCATTTATTAGGAGCAACATTTTGGCATTTTCGGCTGCGGAACAAAATCTGATTTCCGGTTAATGGTGTCTGACCTTTACCCCTGTGTCTCCCCTCCCCTCAGTCTGTATCATAAATTACATCCACCAACGAGGTGCTGCAGCAGGCTGTAAACTTTCACACCTCACATGCCTGCTGTAGAAATTTGAGATCCGACCCTGGTCAAAGGTATGCATGGAATTCTCCCTCCCTTCAATGTCAACTTGATAATAGGCATGGAAATGATTTACAAGTTGACATCCTTGGCATATCTTTAGTTAAATCTGTCACACATCAGTGAGTAAATAGAGCCTAGCTTTTTTTCCCCAAGTATTGAGACACATCCTATTTCTTCCTCTCCATGTATTTTGATTTTTAAATGGAGACAAAGAGGGTTATTTCTTTTTTATTGTTTTTATATTGTGTTTTTATTTTTATAAGCTGCCCAGAGTCACTGAGAGTTGGGAGTTTTCTTAAAAAAATAATTAAATAAATTTACAATAGCTGTGTAGCAAAACAGCCATGGTTCATGAAAACCTCTGTATGGAGACCTGCAGGTAAAAGAATTACTGGAAAAGTGCTTTTTAAAATTTCCATTAATAGAAAATGGCAAACATTTAAGTTTTACATCTAAGTTTTGGAAATATATGCACTGTCTTGTTACCTAGCCAGCTTCCTCTTCAGCATATGGGTTTGACATTATTTTAATAGTATATCATGCTGACTGACTTTTACAAGCAAATGCACAGATTCCCAATGCAAGACAAATGCACAGACCTAAAATGTAAATCAGTTACAAAATGCTTTAACTTGTTCTATATTTTTCTAAACAATTGCACTTCAATGGTTACATTATCAGTTCTGAACTGAATTCGTTAGAAAATGAAGCAAACAAAAATCTATAGGCCATAATTTTCACCAATATTCGTATAGCCCTGAAATATATAGGGTGCCACCTGCTTTGAAGGAGGCAAACATCAACTCTTCAAAGCGCCATCATTGAACCAAGGGAAGTAGAGAAACAAAGGGCCTTGGAGGAGGAGGGATTATTTGGGTCTCTTTCAGTTGGGATTGTGGCTAAAGTACTCATTGATTGCACTTGTTGATGATTTTTGTGGGGCTCAGAATAGGAGTACCGTTCATCCCAGTCTCTTGCAGGGGGTACAATCCTATCAATCATGGTAACCTACCTGCCTCATTCAGGAGACTGGGAGGCACAGGTTTCTGATGGTTCTCCAGGGCCAGTTTCTGTCAGAGCTGAAGGGTCCCTCAAGGCTTTACTCATTCCTGCTTCTATTTAACTTACAATACAATACAATAGTAGAGTTGGAAGGGACCTTGGAGGTCTTCTAGTCCAACCCCCTGCCTAGGCAGGAAAACCTATACCGTTTCAGACAAATGGCTATCCAACATCTTCTTAAAGACTTCCAGTGTTGGGGCATTCACAACTTCTGGAGGCAAGCTGTTCCACTGATTAATTGTTCTAACTGTCAGGAAGTTTCTCCTCAGTTCTAAGTTGCTTCTCTCCTTGATTAGTTTCCACCCATTGCTTCTTGTTCTACCCTCAGGTGCCTTGGAGAATAGTTTGACTCCCTCTTCTTTGTGGCAACCTCTGAGATATTGGAACACTGCTATCATTTCTCCCCTAGTCCTTCTTTCTCTTAAGCTAAACATACCCAGTTCCTGCAACCGTTCTTCATATGTTTTAGTCTCCAGTCCCCTAATCATCTTTGTTGCTCTTCTCTGCACTCTTTCTAGAGTCTCCACATCTTTTTTACATCGTGGCAACCAGAACTGAATGCAGTATTCCAAGTGTGGCCTTACCAAGGCATTATAAAGTGGTATTAACACTTCACGTGCTCTTGATTCTATCCCTCTGTTGATGCAGCCTAGGACTGTGTTGGCTTTTTTGGCAGCTGCTGCACACTGCTGGCTCTTGTATGTAAAGCCACTATGAGAGGTCATCCATCAACACAAGGAGGTATTTTCAATATTAACCAGTTTACAGTATCATTTGTGGGACAGAAGGGGAATACTTTTTTCAATTCTTATTCCCATTATACTTTCAATGGGAAGGGGAAAAAAATAAAGCAGAAAACAATACTCTAATCAAGGAACTATCAAGGAGAAGACCACATCCCACCAAAACTGGCATGGCAATCTACAGGTAGTCCTTGACATACGACTACTGTTGAGAATGTATGTATTTGTTAAATTACTTTTGCCCCATTTTTAAATCTTTTTTGCCACGGTTGTTAAGTGAATCACTGCAGTTGTTAAGTTAATAATACGGTTGTTAAATGAATCTGGCTTCCCCATTTACTTGTCAGAAGATTGCAAAGGTGTCCCTGGAACACTGCAACTATCATAAATATGATTTTTGATCACATGACCATGGGAACGTTGCAATAGTCATAAGCGTGAAAAGTGGTCATGTCACTTTTTTTAGTGCCATTGGAATTTTGAACAGTCACCAAACGAACTGTTGTAGGCTGAGGATCACCTGTATAAACAGGCAGATAACCCTACACTCATTAGCCCTGATGATGTTACTTAATTGGGTAATGAAACTGTCCTCTTGCTGATCCGTGCGTCGCTCCACAGCTGATCAGCTCCGATACCCAGCTGCTTTTTGACACACCAGCTTGTCAACAGAGCAATGAAGCAGCGTCGCGGCCTCCAACCGGTGCTCTGCTCCCCACCTGATTGTCATCCGGCTCCTTTGATGCCGCCCAGCTGATCGTTGATGTCGCTGTGAGTTCCAGTCCTGGCAATGTCCCTGCCACCTCCCCCGAATGGCAACCTCAAGACAGCCCATTGGAGGCTTGCCATTTTGAGGGAGTTGACACTATATCAATGTGGCAGTTGATATTTACAAAGAAATAAGTAAGTAAGTAAATAAGTAAACTTTTATTTATAAACCGCGCCCTTTCCTAAACAGGACTCGGGGCGGTGTACAGACATACTAAAAACCATATAGATACAAAATATAAATGTGCATAAATATATAAACATATAAACGGAGGAGGTAGAATGTGCTGTACCAAATTTAAATTAAAATACAAATATAATTAAAATTTCCCTTAAAAATTACACAGTAAGATGTTTGCCAGGAGGTTAAAGATGGGACTATACATCAGTCAAGCCAGCTAATTGGAACAGGTGGGTCTTAAGCTTCTGTCGGAAGGAGCGGAGGTCGTTAGTAGTTCTAATATCGGGGGGGAGGTCATTCCAGAGGGTTGGGCCCATCACAGAGAAGGCTCTACTCCTAGGCGCCGCCCGCTGGCACTGCTTGGCGGATGGCACCTGGAGGAGCCCCTCCCTGTGAGAGCGGATTGGTCATGAGGATGTGTGAGGTAAGATGCGATCCCGCAGGTAACTAGGTCCCATGCCATGGAGTGCTTTGAAGATGGTAACCAACACCTTGAAACACACCCGAAAAACCACAGGCAGCCAGTGCAGCTTGCGCAGGAGTGGTGTTATATGGGAGTATCTTGTCCTTCCCATGATGGCTCGCGCGGCCGCATTCTGAACTAGCTGTAGTCTTCGGGTGCATCTCAAGGGGAGCCCCATGTAGAGAGCAGGAACCTTGCCCAAACTGGCATTCAATGCTGCACAGTCATGAACATCTAAACAATAGCTTCACTTACTGCTAGTTTAGAGCTGAATCAGCACGGTACAAATGAAAGGGGAACTTTTTACAAGGATGAAATGCCAAGTGGTGCAAATGTTCTGTGTGCACCCCCCACACTTGTCTTAATTGCCTGCAAGTATGGAATTTATGCTATCAGGGTTCAGACTTTAACAGGGAGATTAAAAATCCCATTAGAAATTGCCTCTATGCCACAGGAATTCAGCCATGTAAGTTGGAGAGAATTTTAACTGCATGGAATGTATGTTGGCTTTGGCCATCAAGCTGAATCTTTGAAGAATCAAACATAGGTGAACACTATTCATTTTCAACATCCCAAACCCTTCTGGGTTAAAAAATGGTAAATACGAAAAAAAAGTCATTCTACTGCTTTGTGTACATTACATGCATACACGTATTGCCACCATGAAGTATTTGGGATGGTTGCTGCTGCTGTGTTGCCATTTCCCCACTCTTCAACTCTTAATTTTCCACTATTTTCACAGAGAGAAAGCATAGGAGAAATAGGCTTGGTCTTCTTCTTGTAGAATAGAGATCAGGGGGTTTATCACAAGGACCACTTATCAAGATCAGGGGGTATATCACAAGGACCACTTATCATGAACTTATACAATAGAGCAGACATACCTCCAGGCTACAAGAAGTAGTAACAATCTACTTTCTAGAATAGCAAACGCCTACCTTTGCTACTCCAACATATGGACTTGAGCAGAATAGCTGAATTGTCTCCTAACTGGATCACTACAGGATTTTGTTCTATAACCAATAACATTATGTCCACTTCTAATGTTATGCTCCTTTTACGTGATTATTGCTGTCTTCCTTCGCTGTTTTTTTCATGCATATGGTGCAGACTGTGACTGTCAACTGCCACCTTACACTTGCTTGTGGGCTTCACTACCATGCAGTGTCTGCCATGAGATCTGGGGAGGGGGGTGCTTGAAGGAAAGTGAAAGTACTATTGTATCTCCTTGAGATGCTGCTTCAAGGTCACCTAACTGGGAGAAGAAGGCAGCTGTATACCAACTTATATTTGAAGTGCCTGTTCTGAAAACAATTGTTTGAACCTGATTGGTCATGGGTGGGGTCAATGATGGGAGGAAGTTAGGGGAGGAAAAAGTTAAACTTAGGGATTTTGGCCTGTGATTCTCAATTCTGGCTATGCATTACTACAATACAATTGCCTTCTAATAAAATTATACCTTTCTCAATAAATGGAACCAAGGTTCATTTCTATTTAGAGATTTAAGTGCTGGCAGGTGTGACAGTGACTTCTATTATATTTTCAAATGCTTACCTATTAAAAGTTCTTACCAAACATAAGTATCACAAAAAGCCAGATAGTGCTATTTTTTTGAAGTTTCTTTGCCTAGAAGTTGTCAGCTACCAGTCTTATTTCATACAACACACATTTCTCAAACGTCTTAGTATGTCAGTGTACTGCTATATTTAGAAGTCATTGAAAAAAATGCATTAAGTTTCTGAGAGAGGAGGCATTTGCAACTGAATTAACTATGTATGTTTCAACTTTAGCCTCCAGGTTCACTTTCAGGGGGTCTCCTTGATGAAGACATAAAACATGGAAATAAAAGAGAAGGAGTTACATAAAAATACCTTCTGCAGAACTTTTGTCCAACATTACAGAAAATGTAAATGTAGCACACTGGCTATATCAGCAATTCACCTTTCTGTGGTGATAAAGTACTCAGAATAATAAAAGAGTGAAAGAGAACTCAAATATCTATATAGGAGATATTTTAAAAGTATTCTTATGGAAGCTATTGATTTTGTTAATATCTTATTAACATTCACTGTTAATAAGTGAATTCACTGAACTACTTTCAATTTGTTCTCAAACAGACCCAATAATTTTTCATTGTTCAGCAAAATAGTAATAATTTTTTCAAATTGTTATGTTTTCTGTACCAAGATCTTAGTTCTGATGCTTTGAAAAGCAAAAGGTGAATACAATCAGCACATTGGCGCTGCAATGTATTGTGTTGTTATGAGATCCAGCTGGGGGAAAAATAATTGCAAACAGTGGTGGAAAATTAGCTGTCTTATCTAAGTCAGAAGAGAAGGATGAAGGGAAGGGTTGTGTGTTTGCTTAGAGTCTATTCCAGCTTCCAATTCCTGTTTATGGAGAAGACACTGAATGGTACTTCCACTGAAACGCTTCTGTGGTGAAAGGACTAGCTGGTGACATCACTGCTGCCCAGGGGATGCCCAGTTGGGGGCTCCTTTCATGTCCCCATTAAGTTGCCCACCAAAGTGGTACCTATCTTTCTGCTTTCAAACTGCTGGATTGACAGGAGCTGGAGCAAGTGATGGGAGCTCACCCCCTGCTACATAGCTGCTATGGGGTCTTGTATGTGACCCTGCTGATCATCAGACCAGCATCCTAACCACACCAGCTACCATGCTCTGAAATCGGAATGGTCAAGAATTGGAATAGGACTTAATATCTTTTAATATGAAACATGGAACACAAACATCCTATGCCTGATATCTTCTAGATAAAGTAGCTTCGGTTTCACACCTATCACACCAGAAAAATTGGAACAGGAGGTTGTGGATGAAACTGCCATAATGGAGAAAAGCAAAGCTCCTTATGAAAAATAATGATGAGAAACTATGTAGACCTTTGACTAGCCAAAGGTAATTTGGGCCTTCTTTCAATTCGGATTCCACATGTACTTTTTTACTGTTTTTTCAGCACATTTACTTAATTCCCAGTAGAGCTTTCTTCTGATTTGACTCGCAAAAGATTGTACTGCTGCTAATCTTGGATTCCCATCTCAAGAGAGAGAGAGAGAGAGAGAGAGACAGACAGACAGACAGACAGACAGACAGACAGACAGAGACAGAGAGACAGAGAGAGAGAGAGAGAGACAGAGAGAGAGAGAGAGAGAGACAGAGAGAGAGAGAGAGACAGAGAGAGAGGATGAATGAATAAGGCAACTACATGTAGTTCACCTTTTTAATCTTGGATTCTGTTTTTAAATATAGCTTCCTTGGGTTTTCCTGGCAAGACATTTAAATTAAAATGAAAAGAAATCCAAGCACAATACACTCTCAATATCTCATGCATGGAAACTCTACAATATGGCTTCGGCACACTGTCACTCCGTATTTTCAATGAGCTATTACAGTATACAGCATCTCTCAAATCAAGTTGTTGGAGTAATGTAGTGTAAAATGTTATTGTTCTGTAGATTTTTTTTAGTGATAATGTCCAATGTGGTAAGACATAGAGAAAGCAGCTTTTAAATTTCCAAGAATTTAAAAAGAGCCACAGAAGAAGACTTTCTGCAGCATGAAAACAGTGGCTGCTGCAGGACTTTTTCCCGTTCATTTTCACTATAGGTCAGGGGTCAGCAACCCGCGGCTCTGGAGCCACATGTGGCTCTTTCATCCCTCTGCTGCGGCTCCCTGTCATCAGTCGGCTCCACAATTGATAGGGTTAGGGCTTTTGGTTAGGACTGGTAGAGGAAAAAGGACGCTGTGCTAGGAGGAGACTATGGTGGGGGAACCAGACTTCTGGTCGGCAGAGGAAAAAGGATGTTGTGCTAGGAAGAGACTCTATGGTGGGGGAACCAGACTTCTGGTCAGCAGAAGAAAAAGGATGTTGTGCTAGGAAGAGACTCTATGGTGGGGGACCAGACTTCTGGTCGGCAGAGGAAAAAGGACACCATGCTAGGAGGAGAATTGAATGTTGCGCTAGGAGACAGAATTGAATGGGGGGATTTCGGTTAGGACCTTTGTGGCTCTTTGAGTGTTTAAGTTTGCTCACACCTGCTATAGATTTTTTTTAAAGTCAAGGTTGGGGAATGGCTGGAAAATTGTCATTGTTGATTTGCTACAACATTAGTTTTTAAGGTAAAAGTCCCAAACTTTGCCAGATCTCACATCTACCAATTCCAGCAAAATCCCCCTTAAATTTCCTCTAATCTGCACAATGGATGTATTTTTTTGCCATCAAAATCTGTGCATGAAGAATGCACAGTGCTATATAGTCAGTACTTATAGATTTTGGAATGAATCATTACTGGGACTTCTTCAAGCTGTCCTAGAACCAGTCGTGCATAATTTCACCTTGACTGGATTTAGCAAACCTCAAGCGTTTTCCTCCATTTGCAATCTGGCTGGCTTTCAGCCCTAAAGCAAAATTTCAGGTGGCTGTGGTCTAACCATTAACTCTGGGCTGGAACAACTTGAATGACAATCCAAACAGACCGTAAATGGAGTCTCAGCAGAACTGCTTCTTTGAGCACAAGCCTGGGAAACTGGCTTTGTTCTCCTGAATGAAGCCTGCAGAGGACTCTTCAACCACTCTGTGGGTCTTCTTCCCAATAGAAATTATTATTCACAGGCAGGAAATGCAGGTGCTACACTAGAGAGCCAAGTGAACTGAGCAACATAGATTTATTATTCATATTTTTAAATCTTTAGGTTTTTCTCATTTAAAACACATCTTTCTTTGGCATGACAGTCGCGTACATTTTTCCCCCTGTTCTTAATTTATAAAACAGCCTTGAACTAGTTTCTTGCATTTCAATACACTAGATGTAAGGTTATAAAGTCTTTTGACTTTGACCTGTCAAGTTGATGACATCATTCCCAACGTTCAGGAAAGCTTTTTAGAAATATCATACATGCTCCTTCATATATAACACTGGTAGTTGAAATAAAACGTGAAAGAACAGTAAACATAAGCATGCATGCCAAAGGTGGTACATTTTAGATAGCTATATGTACAATAAGTATGGGGGGGGATGACATTTTAATGGCAGTGAAATGCTTTGCCTGCTGAGCTCTTGTTTAATCCCCCGTTTCTGAGATAGGAGACAAAATGTGTGTACCGTATTTTTCCCTGTATAGGATACTGTTTTTTCTATCATTCCTCTTTATTGTAGTTGTTTCCTGTATCACATTGCCACTCTAGATTTCATCTCTATTGTTCCTGTGATCCATTTCCTGTTCTTGTATTACTCATTCTCTAATAAGATGGCTTCTGCAGAGTGATGGCTTGTAGTGTGCTTACTTACTCTACATGAAACTTGGGGGTGTCCTATCCATGGGGGCATCTTAATAGATACAATAAATTATATTGATCTGGATCAGGGGTGTCAAACTCGCATCGTCACTTTGTCATCACATGACATATCGCTACTTTTTCCCCCTTTGCTAAACTTGGGGTGGGAGTGGCCAGTGCATGGTGCATGAGGCCGGCGGGCCAAGAGTATGACACCCCTAATCTAGATGGACCCTCTTGTTAATAGACATTGTCATATTACTATGAGTCTGTCACAGCAATTTACAAGTAAAGTAAAAACATCATCACTATAAAAAGAAAATCTAACTATAGAGTGAATAGGAAATGGGCTTGAAGGACAGTGGGAAGGTTTGTTACCAAGGCAACAATTAGACAAGTCAATTCCAAGAGACTAATTTGAGAAAATGCCTCAGACAGGCTTCTCTCTAATTCATCCAGGGAAAGTGGGAGAGGGGAAGCATCTTCAGACTTATAAGATTCTAGTAGCTGTTCTAGTAAAAGTAGGCATTTCTTACTCTAGCTACCCTATAGGGCTAACACTAACCTAGTGACTTTAAAAAGTAAACTGCAAAATTAATATATTTTGAATCCTTCCTCAGCTGAAACAAGGAAGTGGTATAGAACAAGCTGGATTAACTAATGTCAAACATATCCATAGAGGAGTTGCACCATTGATGATTCAAGAATGAAGAGCAGACCATACATATGCTGAGAATCAGAAAATTCAGAACCTGGTAGACTATTTTCTAATCTGAAACCTGCCTAATAAAGACATTACCTTTTATGAATTTTGGACTCTTTGTTACTGTGATAATTTTGCTTTTTGCAACATTAACAGCATACCTATAGAGTAGGTATTTTTTTTAAAAAAAGCTCAACCTAAATATACAATTGCCTGCAAAATGCATTTGTCTAAAGGTAAACCTCTAGTTATAGTAGATTACAGCTCTCATTATCCCTGATCACATGATAGTTAGGATGGCAGGATTTCCCTAGGATTCTCAAATATTGGTTGCAAGAATCCAGGTGATCACTAGATAACAGCAAAGATAATGAACTCTTTGCTGTTATCCTAGTGGTGAACAGCCCAGATACGGAATACATTGGGTTATCTAATCCTGCATTGGGAAGAGACTGAAAACGTGAGCTATTCCAACAGTCATTGGCCTTTGTAAGCAAGCAATACTTTAAGATGAGCATTTAGGCTCACTTAGATAGAGAGCAGTCAGAATATATAGTGAATCTTCACCCAAAACTCATGCTAAGATATTCAGGGCAAACTAAATGATAATTGTGTCATTCTGTTATTGTTGCTTTAAAAAAAAAAAGAGGAAAACCAAAGCTGCAGCAAGAGGAAGGCATTTAAAGCCAAAAAGGAAGGGAGGGAACCTTCAGTCTTTCCCAACCTGTCATTGCTGACTTTAAATTACATCTCCCGTCTCCCATGGGGTTCAAAACACATGTTTCTGTGATGAACATGTACCATTTTTGGAATTCGGCAAAGGAAGGTTTTTGCAGGAGGGGTGATTTGGAGCACAGCAATGGAAGGTGGAAAAATATCAAACAGTCTCCCTAACTGATATTGGGACACCAATGGCAATCATGATTTCTCTACTTTAAACTCCATGTCTTCAAGGTCACTTGTATTTATCGCAACGTTATATCCCACCTTTATTATTTTATTTTCAATGCAGTGAATGTTCCTAATACTCTTTCCTCCACCTATTTTCCCCATAACAACTCTGTGAGATAAGTTAGACTGGGGGAGAGTGACTGGCCCAAAATCAACCAGCCAGCTTTCATGCCTAAGGCATGAAACTAGAACTCCCAGTCTCCTGATTTCTAGCCCGGAGCCTTAATTATAACCCCAAACTGGCTTTCCCCATTTTTAAAGAAAGCATTTCAGCAGGGCCATTTTTAAAAAACTCATATTAGGTGAATCAAAATGTAAACTTTATAAAGAAGAAAAATTCATAAAGTTGGGGAAATTATTGGATCGGGGGGTGAGGTTTAGAAAAGAGAAGGTATATCCCTAATCAGAAATCCTACCCATTTCACAGTGTAAATCTCAATTTAATGGAGGGAAGCAGGGCCATCTTAACAGCATTATGGGCCTTGAGCAAAGCAGTGTACTGAACCCCCTATGACAACTACTCACAGGAATAAAAATGCAAATGGTCAATAAAATTAAATATATATTTATTTTATTGGCACTTCCAACAAAATCGGTGTTGAAACATTAAAAACATGCTGTGCAGCAACAACTAATCAACATGATAAACATTTGAACAATACACAAGGCTTGAAAAACACAATAATACTCAATAAGCCATACAGTTGCTGTATTTATATGATACAAGGTGCATTGAAAGGTTAACATACACAGATTAGTATGGGGCCCTTATGCTTGTGGGGCTCATGGACATGTGCCCATCAGGCCCATGCGTTGACCAGTAGTGGTATTAAGTCGGTTCTATCCAGTTTGGGTGAACTGGTAGCGGTAGCGGCGAGAGCCCCCCCCGCCCGCCCACCCATCATCACGTCCCATTTTTGATGCTCTGCACATGCGCGGAAGGTCCGCGCCAGCTCACATTTGCAAACCGGTAGCAAAGGTAAGTGGATTTCACCCCTGGTTAAGACAGCCCTGGCTCAGGGAAGAAGTATCTGTTAAAGCAGAACATTCATTAAATTTGAATGGGAGTTTGTAAATATATAATATGGTTTTTTTCTTGGAAGCTGCACAGAGCTCCTGGTCTTTCAGAAAAAGAAGGCAATACCTTTTTTAGGTTGTGCTTAGGGAGATGAATGAAATTAAAGACTGAATGAAATCAGAACTTACAATAGAAATGAAATCAGTGTTTTCCATTTTAAGTAACCAAATGGTTACCATCTGGAGAGCAACATTGTTTTCAGTGTAACAGCTCATGAATCATAAAAACTAGCAGATCGGAACATTAATGTAAAAGATATAAGGCTTCTACTTGTATAAACCTTAGCTTTTGTAAGGTTTTCCCTGCAACCCTGTCTGCCAAATCTGCTCAACATCCATATTTTACTGTGTTTTTAATGTAGGTAAAATATTACTAAAACTTATTGTGTATGTTATGCCATACAGTAAATGTTCTGACACCCCCCCCCCCACGCCTGTGAATAAACCAGAACACAGGTTTGGCTGTTTGCTACTGTTTAATTACTGAGATAACGAATCCTTTGGGTGAGGGCCCAGACAACTCACGTTCAATAGAGCAACCCAGATAATTCAAATGAAGCAACGCAGATAGTCCAAACGAACAGACACGGCTAGAATACACAGCTAGATTTTCTTAACTACTAATTCGAATGCAAATGTCCTCTCCCAACGCCTCACCTATAATCTCTCTTGGGAGGGGCCAATCCACAACCACCTGTGCTTAATCATCTTCTGTGAGTCTCCCTTCGGAGTTGCTGCTTCCGTTTCTCAGCCCTTCTCAATCTAGCATCAGGGACAAACTGCCTTTGATCCTCCCCACTGCTCCATGGCTCAAGCGCCTCCTGGTAGCCAACCAGCCTCTCTGGTGCCTGCTCTGAGTCTGAACCCTGCACAGGGTCCTCCACATCGTCCAGGGCAGACTCATAGGGTTCCTCCCCGAGTCCATCAGCAGCTCAACCGGATCCTGCTGGGCCACAACAGGTAAATATAAAAATATGTAACCCAAAAATTCAGAAGAAGAGGAGGAGGATAAAAAGTTCATCTCCGAACCACAATCTCCATGAAAACAAACTGTAGGCAAGTCATAAAAAGGAGGTCCCTGTACTCTGGTGTGAATTTGACTTGTTTACTAAGCCCTGGAAAAGGGCAAATTGGATAGAGTTGCAATAATCCTGGGTGCATTTGTGTGTGTCTATATGTATGCATGTGTGTGCATGTGTGCTTGTGTATGTATGTTTGGTGATAGGCACTGATATGCCATTTAATATGTATAGCTGGGTTTTTCAAACTGTGCTGTGAGAACTCTGTGACAGATGAAAAGGTTCGCCAGGAAAAGGAATGCTATCCTTCTCATCCAACACTGGTTTGTTTAATTAAAACATTAATCTCTCAAAGCAGTGGTGAAATTAAAATGTTAATTTTTGTAACATTAGAAAGCTTAGTTTTGCATTTAAAGAAAGTTTACCTTTTTGTGCTTATTGCCGGGGTAGTGTTCATTTTCGTGCTAATCGTTTTAATATATACATTTGCAGAAATACGTTTTGAACCCGTTTCAAATTATTTGGATCGGAAAACAGGATAATAGCAATTATGATACAGCGAATTGCTTTGTTTTATCTCACTTTCAAATAATTTGCCAAAAGTATTTTATAATTCTAGATGGCATAGCAAATTCATATTTTAACACATAATTGTGTTATTCTTTAATTTATCCAGATTGTCATCACAACTGATTTATTCAGGGTTTTGGGTTTTTTACAGTGAAATATCAAAAAGGTGTCAAACTATGGTAAAACAAAGAATTCAAACTAAGTAATTAAAAATGGGAGGCAAGAAGAGAAAAGATACATCTCCATTAGACATGTAGCTGTTTTAAGAGCACTACAGGCAATCAAAAATAACATTCATTTTGTTGGATACAAAACATAGAATGGAATGAACTCTGTGGCCAAACAATTAAAAAAAAGTCCTGAGTCTAGTGGATGTTTATAGAATACATGTGAGAGCTACAACTCATCAAGTGGGCTTAAGAGGCCACCCTGCTCCTGCCCAAAATATCAAGGAGAATAAACATTTTTAATGTCCAGGTCAAGCAAAGGGTTGTGAAAGCAAACCACAATGCTCCAAATAGCAGAATTCTAGTCAATTCATCCTTTGTTACTTGTGCAAATCTCAATATTTTTTTCCTTCACCTAGATTTCTTCTATTTAAATAAAAATGTTATAAAATGTGGGTTACTACCATTATTGTTAAATCTCTGGGGACCATCTTCTTCAGCAATCCAATATCCCAGCAAGGCATCCAGCTTGAGAATGCTACAATAGATAATTGCAGTCTAACTATGAACCAAAGATGTGATATTCCCCATCATTTCTACAATGTGGAGAGGCCTATTTCAAGAGTTTCTAGAGGGCACTTATGGAACTTCTTAGCAAGCTAGCAAGTAGTTCCTCCAACCACCTGGTAGACTCCAGGAATCAGGAAGCAATCCTAGTGTCTGGACAAGATTGTCTCTGAGTAGTATGTCTTTCTTAGCTGTTCTGGAAGGCGGAGAGAGGATTTCTCCTTGGTTTTCTGAAGACCTCCATGAGATGAAGCGCTACAAACCATGTTTAGAGCACAAATGGAGTAACGCAAAAAGCAAATCTGATCAAACATGGTTATAAACTTCCCTTTAAATCTACAACTGATAGTGAAGTCACTGAGTAGTGAAGTACATGCTCCTTCACTCTTCTTGTGTCAACAAGTTGCCAATTATTGGCTTTGTTGAAGGTTTGTTATCTTTCTGTGAAGAAAAGAGAGGTAGAAAAGTGCTGCCTTTTAGCTGCTGAGATTTGTTGACATATCTTGTTGATAAAGTTGTTTGAATTTTCCATAGTCTAGTGCAGGGGTGAAATCAACTTACCTTCGCTACTGCTTTGCAAATGTGAGAGTGCACATACAAGACCTCGATGAATGCGGAGAACGTTAAAAATGGGATGTGATGATGTCCAGGCGGGTGGGCGGAGTCTCCCGCCGCCACCGCTACCGTTTCACCCAAACCAGATAGAACCGGATGAATTGCACCATTGATCTAGTGCCATGATGGCAAACCTACGGCATGTGTGCAAGAGGTGGCATGCAGAACCCTCTCTATGGGCACAAGCACTGTCGCCCGCTGCTCTCTTGATTCTGGTGCATGCGTGCTGACCACCTCGTCTTCCGGTTTCCGGTGCTCCGGCACACATGCATTCTGGTTCGGGCACTTGGTGCCGAAAACATTCGCATCATTGTTCTAGTGTTTTCATAGGTAGAACCTGAAGCAACAGGAGCAACATGTGTTAGTGTTACTTCAGGACTCATTTCAGCTTTTATACTCTAATGAAATAAATAGGGTGCTCTCTAACATAATTTCTGTTGTATGTGGATTTACATCTCTCCTGGTGACCAAGGTATATGTCATAAAGTGAGTCTGGGAGGTATCCAATGCTGCCTTCAGGGAGGCAATGGTTCCCACCATGCTAAAGAAAATCATGGTACTTTTCAACATCTTCATCAATGATTTGGATGAGGGAATAAATGGGGAACTCATCAAATTTGCAGATGACACCTGCAGCTGGCAGGAATAGCCAACACTCCAGAAGATAGGCTTAAGATACAGAAGGATCTTGACAAACTTTAACATTGGGCACTATCTAATAAAATGAAATTCAATGGTGAAAAGAGTAAGGTTCTACATTTAGGCAACAAAAACGGAATGCACAGGTACAGTATAGGTGGTACCGTGCTCAATAGTATAGTAACTGTGAGAGGGATCTTGGAGTTCTAGTGGACAACCATTTAAATATGAGCCAGCAGTGTGCAGCAGCTGCCAAAAAAGCCAACACAGTTCTAGGCTGCATCAACAGAGGGATAGAATCAAGATCACGTGAAGTGTTAATACCACTTTATAATGCCTTGGTAAGGCCACACTTGGAATGCTGCATTCAGTTCTGGTCGCCACAATGTAAAAAAGAGTACAGAGAAGAGCAACAAAGATGATTAGGGGACTGGAGACTAAAACATATGAAGAACGGTTGCAGGAACTAGGTATGTCTAGTTTAATAGAAAGAAGGACTAGGGGAGACATGATAGCAGTGTTCCAATATCTCAGGGGTTGCCACAAAGAAGAGGGAGTCAAACTATTCTCCAAGGCACCTGAGGGTAGAACAAGAAGCAATGGGTGGAAACTAATCAAGGAGAGAAGCAACTTAGAAATGAGGAGAAACTTCCTGACAGTTAGAACAATTAATCAGTGGAACAGCTTGCCTCCAGAAGTTGTGAATGCCCCAACACTGGAAATCTTTAAGAAGATGTTGGATAGCCATCTGTCTGAAACGGTATAGGGTTTCCTGCCTAGGCAGGGGGTTGGACTAGAAGACCTCCAAGGTCCCTTCCAACTCTACTATTGTATTGTATGGTGCACCTCATCCTCATGAAACTTTTTCTCAGCCCATTTGTATTACACTTAGTGCCCAATCTAGGTTCACAATTCCTGCTCAAAGCGCAGGTGGCAGGTACGGCCAGGGGGCTTTCCCACAGTTTCTTTGTTTGTTTGTTTGACTTGTATGCAGCCCATCCTCCCACCCCCCACCCCCCATATATGCCACGTACCAACTCTGCCTGTCTTGACCCAAGACGTTGAGATCCTCTTTTCTCCCAGTCACGAGGTGCCAGCCGAGTCGAGTCCCCTTTTGGTTGCTTGATCTAATATTTTATATTTTTGATTTTGCATGTCTATATTGTATATGCTTTAATGTTGCATATTTTGGTTTTAGTTTATTGTCTGTTTTGTGCTGCATGCCACCCAGGTGGCCCAGATAGTGGTGAATAAAAAAAAAAAAGCAAACTGCTGCCTGGTCTTCAATCTTTCCTTTTTGGGGAAGTTTGTTGAGAATGTGGTACAGACTCAGTTACAGTATACCCAAGAGCAGGGGTCGCCAACCTTTCGAATGTCAGGGACTACTAAATATATAATTTTAAATACTGTGGACCACCAATGTGATTTAAAAAAAAAGATGAATAGTATTTAGTGCAATATAAAAAGGCAAATAGATTTCCTTTGGACAACCAAAGTTTCTCATGGACCACCAGTGGTCCACGGACCGCCGGTTAGTGACCACTGTCCTAGAGGAACAGAGGTGGTATTCAGCAGGTTCTGACCAGTTCTGGAGAACCAGTAGTGGAATTTTTTTGTAGTCGGAGAATCGGTAAATACCATCTCTGACTGTCCCCGCCTCCATCTATATTCTGCCTCTCGAGTCCCAATTGATCAGGAGGGAATGGGGATTTTGCAGTAACCTTCCCCTGCCACACCCACCAAGCCATGCCAAACTCACTAAGCCACGCCCACAGAACTGGCAGTAAAAATATTTGAATCCCATCACTGTAGAGGAAGTATAATTATCTAGATTCTTCTCAACTCTGGACTCAAATCTGGGAAATGGGCACTGTGATAGATGACTACTGTGAACTGGATAGAAGGGGGCACATTTTCATCAGTATTTGATACTATTGACTAAAATATTTTTTTAGACTATCTGCAAAGGCGGAAATTAAAAGCACAGTATTAAAGTACTTTCGCTCTACTATGTGGTTTGCTTAACAACTGTGACATGAGGCACAACTCACTTAACAATTGCCTTGCTTAGCAACAGAAATGTTGAGCTCAGTTGTGGTCATAAGTCGAGGGCTACCTGTATGATTTTAATTTATCATTATTATCTTGCTTTTAATCTCATTTTATTATAAACCACTGGCGAACCAGGCAGATTATGACTGTAGTGTATATAAATGACACAAACAAATAAATGAGATAACCTTGGCCATAAACATTGAAGATCAACTCCTTATTATCCTTTTCACCCATATAGTTGAAAGTAAGAAAAATTTTCATTTATTCATAAACACAACAGTATGATACCATCAATTAAATGCTCAGCCAGCATTATTCTGCATCCAATTTTCACATGACAAATTGAAATCTGGAGAGAGAGAGAGAGAGAGAGAGAGAGAGAGAGAGAGAGAGAGAGAGAGAGAGAGAGAGAACTTTGACAAGGCTGCTGCCCACTATTTGACTGCCAAGATCAACTTTGAATGCCAAGGTTCACTATATCGATGTCTCCTATATTAACCTACTGAGATCTTTCAACAAAAGAGATCTTTCAATCAGGGAAATCCATCTGCTTGAAAAAGAAAGTGGAAACTGCTGCCAGAATGAAACAGAAACATCTTGTGGCAAAGTAAATAATCAAACCCATGCTATAAAATCTCTCTCCCAGGAGAAATTGAATATTCAAATGATCCAACGATGTTTGCACGGCAGAACAGGGGATGCTAAAACACTGAGCTCAAGGAATAAAGTAAACACCACCTTGGCTTCCAGTGCCCACAAAGCTGACTCTAAACTGCCCTCATTATTATAAACAGACATGAGGCATAATTCAGGATATGTAATTTTAGCTTCCATAGCCCATACACGAAACATTATGTGAACCTGTGGACAGTATTTCTTTGAATCTCTATAAATAAAACATGCTGGCAACAACTTGGATTTAATCTTTGGCAGGTTTTTCTCTCCATCATGCTCTGATTGCAGCTTTTTTTACCTGCTTCCTTTAAAACTCATCCCCCCCCCCTTTCCTTTGCTGTTACCGTTAGCACTGTTTTATGTTTCAAGATCCTAAGGTGCACTGAAGGTCTAACGCCACCATATGACGAGATTTAAATCCAACAATTTAAAGTCCTGATTTTGAGTGAAGTCATCTTTTCTGATAAGAGCTCATTCTTGTAATATAATATAGCTTAAATCCATATGCTTCGCTACACAGGGAAATACCTTTCGTTTTCATTTTTTAAAAAATCATGATTTCATCATTCCATTCTTTTTTAAAGTTTTGAAAAATATTTAATAGAAAAACAAATATAACAAACTAAAACATTTTCATTTACATCAAAGAATACAATCATGCTCTTAATACCAAGCCAAAAGGTCCTTACATAGGGAGTCATTGAAATGTGAATCACAATTTGTTAATTTGGCTGTTTGGAGATATTTCTGTCATGTAGTATAAAGGGAACAACTTTTACTTTGTACTAATAGTCTGATTTATTCCACATGGTTTTCTATTTTTTAATAACATATCTAAAACATTTTATCTACTTGAGTTACAGGTGAAGGAAACAGGATTAGAAGCTTATTTCACTCCAGACAATCCATGCCTATAAGATTAAGCTTTGGTGTTCAATGCATTTTTATTAGACACCAAGAAACCTACAGTATTTCTACTGAATTTATGATAATAGTCCACACTATATTTCCCAATAGATTCCTATTTGCTAGCAGATCTCTACAGGAATTAACTGTTCCAGTTTCAGACATCCACCTCATTCCCACTTCTTAGTTTTGGGCAGGGGAAATGATATTCTCAACTAATCACTGCAATCATTCCCATCTTATGTTTTTGTATGCAGAGGTTTAGGCATTCCTAGTTAAAAATATATATTTCAATGAATCCTTAGGTGAACCAAAGATGACACAAACTCATCTTACAAAAGTTAGGCACAGCATCTTTCTACCATTTGCGATGTTTTCTTAATTTTTGTGCAGCTTTTTATGGATTTTAAAAATGTGATGAATCTAGCAGATGCAAAAATTTGGGCATCTTTTCAGCCAATACATTTTGTCAGAAATGTCAGGTTTCCCTGTAGTCAGCTTTGAGTTTTTCTATTCCTGCTTCTAAGATTTTCCTTATTCTGCCTTAAGAACTTTTCTAGCTCAGAAATAGTCTTGCCTTCTGTCACATACGGCTTGTCAGGGAGACCTTGATAGATTTCCAGTTGTCTAGAGTCTATCATTGCTGTGCTGAAATTCCAAATGCTTTTAAGTTTCGTCATGAAACATGAGTTTATATTGATATTTGTTGAATCCACTATTCCTTTCATCTACACAGTATTCCTTATGCCATTGGTTGTCACATAACCCTACCGCATAATCGAGCCATCTAAATGTTTAACTATTGGGGAAGTATTCTTTTCTTCAAATGCTTCACTGTTCTTTTTTCTCCAAATACATCTCACGTGATTGTTTCTAAATAGTTCAGTTTTTCTTTCATCAGTCAAAAGCAGTTTATTCCAAAAATGTTTCAGCTGATTTTTATGATGAGGTCAGAGAAACAATTTCCTTCTGATAAATCTCATGGAGATCATGTTTGTATGAGCAATGCTGAACGTAAATCAGCAAACAACCTCTTCAGTTATCACCTCAGCTTTTCAGCAAGTTATTTACCATTATTTATGGATTCTCTTTTGCAGATCTGACTAGTTTTCAGTAATTCTAGTAAATGTTTTCTTGGCCTTCCAGATCATGTCTTGATTTCAGCAAGTCCATGTTTGTTTGTTTGTTTGTTTGTTTGTTTGTTTGTTTGTTTCTTTCTTTCTTTCTTTCTTTCTTTCTTTCTTTCTTTCTTTCTTTCTTTCTTTCTTTCTTTGTCAAACATATACAAGTTAGCAGGTATAAGTATGGACATGGACATGAACAAAGGAAATGAATACAAATAAATGAGGACAGTAGGACATGGATGGTAGGCACCCTGGTGCGCTTATGCACACCCCCTTTACAGACCTATTGTACAATTATCTAGGAATTGTACAATACCTGGGAAGAAATGGTAGACTGTTAAATCCTTGGTACTCTCTGAGCTTGGTTGTTTGCTTGCAAACATTTCATTACCAAACTAGGTAACATCTTCAGTGCTAGAAGAGAATGGGGTTTTCTTTCTGTTTCTTTAGTTTGCCATGTCAGCATTGACAGTAGTGTGTTTTCTCTTTGGTAGTTCCTTGATTGGGCTATCTTACTGCTTGATTGTTTGTTTCAGTTGGTAGTTCTTTGATTAGGGTATTGTTTACTGCTTGGTTGTTTGTCTGGTGCTAATCCTGTTGTTAAACTCTGCTTATCCAGTTGGGGGAAACCAACATCCCCATCAACAAGACAAACTAGAGTATATAAACAGAGAGCAAACCCCACTCCCTTCTAGCTCCTAAAATACCTAATCTGGTAATGAAATGTTGGCAAGCAAACAACCAAACTCAGAGAGCATTAATTCCACAGTTCAACTCTGAACTACAGGTATTCTCTTCTATTAGAAACAGGAGAGTATGAGAACATAGGTTTGCATTTCCTCATTAACTTTTAGTGGCACCAGATGTCTACCTGGTACCCAAGCTTTGAGTGTTCTGGCAATGTTACTAAGAGCAGAAAAATCTAGTTCAGAGTGAGGGCATAATCCTAATTTTTATGAAGAGCCACACTTAATCTTTCCTCAACACTGTCACATCGACAGATCAGATAGTTCATATGATGTTGTCCTTGAGGGTGGGGTTGGGGGTTGGGTTGGCACCAAATCGCGGTTGTCCATGGGGGGAAAACAGAAAAACTACATGAGAAATATAGGCTTTTGAATTTCTTATGGAAAAAGTTTTGTCTCAAAAAATTCTTTTCTTTGGCCAGGAAAGAAGTTTGCTAGAAAACATTCAGTTCAGCCCTGTGTAGTTACTATTGGAAAATGAGCTTAAAGGCTAGATTTAAGGGATGTGCAACCTTTAATCATGGATCGCTCCTCTTCAGACGCTCTTTCCTCCTGTGAATGGCAACAGGGGGAAAACCACTTCAAAGTCATCTTCACTGCCTCTGTGACATCTGTTATACCATTTTCCTCTTCATAAAATGTTGATTTATTTTTATTTTCTATTTTTTTCCCCCATTGAACGTTTTCTTTCTACTTCTAAAGACTACATTGGATCTTTAATGTATAATCCATTTCAATAGATGCAGATTTTTTTTTCCAAGTGAACTATTATTTTTTATTTTGACAGTTTACATCCTGCTTCCTCCTCATGATTGTGTCAACATGGCTTACAAACTGAAAAATGTGTAAATGAAACACACACACACACACACACACCACACACACACACGGCAATATGATACAGTATGATAAAGCAATTGAAATACAGCCATTGGCGTCGTGTCCGTTTTGCATAGAAACGCTTCTAAGAGTATGAAAAAGGTGTTAATTCTGAGGAATGGAGGAGTGTGATAAACAGCAGACTTGGGATTCTGTATCCAAGAAAAGTAAGTTGACAAAACGGTTTTGAAAGAGAAACATTTGGCCTGGTGCTCTGAAACTTGATATTGAAGCCCATCTGATCTCAGAGTTCGGCGTTTTGTAAATTAATGCCAGTAACAAAAAGGCTCTGTTCTTGTTGAGCATCCATCCCATTTTATTATTGTCCGTAATAAACTTTGACATACAGGTAGCCCTCAGTGTACAACTGTAATTGACTCTGGAATTACAGTCATAAGTCATGGCAGTTGTTAATCAGGCTACCATATGACTGTGACTGATTTTACAACCTTTCATGGAGCAGTTGTTAAGCAAATGCCACAATCGTTAAATAAACACTGTAGTTGTTAAGTGTGTCTATTTTCCCCAATGGGTGGTGGAGGTTTTTTTTTTTTTCTGGAAACCCAATGTACACTTTGGAAACTAGCTAAGAATGACAAAAATTGCAGTCATGTGACTGTGGGACTTTGCAAACGCAAATGGGAGAGAGGTATGGCTGTTAGAACTTCAAACATGGTTTGTAAGTAGTTCTGGAGAGATCTGACATAAATGTGGACGTTAAGTGAGGATTACATGTATATGCCATCAGTAATGCTGTGTTTCATTTCATGTACGTAATAAATATCCTAAAGCTTGAGATCAGTGGTCAAGGACCTCAGAACTGCCCATGGTTTTGGATGGCTTTTTTTAAATAGATCAAAATACACAGTACAGGTCCAGTCCAGTAGAAATGGATGCATAAAGCAGTGTCTTAATTATCAATATTTCAACAAATTCAGTTGAATGCAGTTCTTCAACTGTTTCCATATGGAGACAAAGGGGGGGGGGAATTCCCAGTCACCTGCTATGGTTTGGAGGGAAGCTGTGCACCTTGGAATTTTTTTCTTTTTTTGATTTTGTCTTGTTTTTGTTTTTGGCAGGCACGGTGAAAGAGGAAAGGGCAAGAAGAGCCAAACCCAAACAACATCCTGCTTTTGGTTTATGCCACAAATTTCCCAAAGGATATTCTTCTGCTTGAAGGATTTGTAACCTCCTTCCATAAGGACGCTTCTCCAAATGAAAGGTCAAGACATCTGCTGGGGAGCAGACAAGGATAATGAGAAATCTCCTCATTTTCTGCTGGGTTTTGGATGACCACAGCCAGTGTAAAAGTAGAGACTTTGACAGATCTTGACATATTAATCTCCACCATGGGAAGGTGGAGGAAAAGCCATATATAAACAGTGCTTCGAAAGTTATATAAGTGAACCCTGAAAAACAGACCGTTTAAGTCACAATTAATGTTATGGTAATTATTTTCTTTCTGAATTACTGGGGGAAGGAAGACACAATTAACAAGGAATCTTAAAGTTATCCCCCCTTTCTTGAAAAATTAATTCATACATCTCTCTCTCTCTCTCTCTCTCTCTCTCTCTCCCCCCCTCTCTCTCTCTCTTTCTCTTTCTCTCTCTCTCTCTCTCAAAATAGCAACCCAGCTCAAACATAAACACTGGCTACCTGTCTATAGCTGAAAATAGCCCAAGAGCACAAAAACCCAATGTCTTAAACTTCTACCCTAACCAAGAAAATTAGTATGTGCCAGTCCTGCTGATTTTAGCAAAAAACCAAATGAGAGTTCTAAAAATACCTTTGCATTTTAATTCCAAAATAGGCTGTTTGTTGAATACGTACAATTTAACTTTGCCAGCCAATATAATATGAGAATGGTCCACACGTATCCATCTGGTGTGTGTGTGTGTGTGTGTGTGTGTGTGTGTGTGTGTGAGAGAGAGAGAGAGAGAGAGAGAGAGAGAGAGAGAGAGAGAGAGAGAGAGAGAGAGAGAGAGAGAGAGAGAGAGAGAGAGAGAGAGAGAGAGAGAGATTTGTGAAGCTGTGGGTAGACCTTGAGGCAGATCACCAGTAAAATACTTATGTACTCAAACAGAGTTTTCATGGGAACTTTCTTTGTAAAGTTAGGAAGGCTTTTCATTCATTACTGTACCTACCAAAATTTTGTTCTGCCCTCAAATGCTACCAGATTCATCATCAGGAGTGAACAAATTTGCTTTTTGACACCAAAGATACTTAAATCTCCAAAGTTACCTCTCTAAAGGTTATCTGATTCTCACCTGTTTGAATTACCAGGTCATCTTGAGGGGGAAAAACTATTTGCTCTTAAACAGGTGAAATGAGTGCAACAGTGAGAGGGACTGCAAACAAAATGTAAAAATAAATAAAATAATGGAGTGGAGTGGAGTGGAGTGGAGTGGAGTGGAGTGGAGTGGAATGGAATGGAATAGAATAGAATAGAATAGAATAGAATAGAATAGAATAGAATAGAATAGAATAGAATTCTACTTTGCATGCCTTCCAGAGAGGGCAGAAGTGCAAATAGAATGAAATAATTGGAAGGAACTCTGAGGATTACCAGGTCCTAGGACGCTACAGCCCCAAAAGTGCTTCCTTTTTAAGATTTGATGCACATGAAATCCCATTTTGTTTTCTACCTACCCTCACATAAACACCCACAGACTCAGGCAGCTTCTCTTTACCTCCTCATCATGTTTTATTATAACAACATGCAAAGAGGGATTGGAGGACAAACACTAGGGATATTAAGATAATGCAGTCCAACACCAATTTACTTGGTTTGTTTGTAAAGAAATGTAATTTCACCATGATACAAGGACTAGCAAAGATCTTTGCCTGAAATCTTTGGAGGTACTCACAGAGGGCGAGGACAATTTCTGGAAATTTCCCAAAGGAGTAGACATCTAACATTCCATAGTACAATTGACACTAAGAAATGAAGGGAATACATAGCAGGGAAAGGAACTTTCCCAAATGTTTGTCCCCCCCGTGACCCATACTTCTCAAAGAAAAATTGAAGTATGCAAACATATTTCCAGATGCAGATTTTTTTTAAATGGATTTATTAGCTGTCAAATCAAAAATTGAAATCAAAGTAAAAACTTAAAAACTTCATTGAAGTATGCAATACAAATACCCAATACACAAATTTACCAATAAAGTAGCCAGCCATCTATCATTCAAGAGTCTGGCCTCTTCCCTGTTGGAAAAGTCAGTTTTTGAATCCCACTACTGTAATCAAGGTAGAAATCTAATAATCCATGTCAAGGTGTTTCATTCACATTTAGTATATTTGTTTCACTGCTAATACCATACATAATGTAACCTGCTGATATGTTACGTCCTTAATTTAAGAAAAACACTGAAATATGAAATAAATTAGTGTACATGGTGAGACATGAGTACTAGATCCTACTAGAAGAGAAACTGTTTCTGACTCAACTCTACCAAGACAAACAGGTGTAGTTCTTGGGACTATCTAGATCTGGGGCTTCTTCCATGCTTATTCCTGGATGAGGCTGTACTTTCCCAAGCAGGTATAGAGCACAATCTGAAGATCCTCTTGGACTCATAACTCCTTCCCAAAGAACAGGAAGCAGCTGTTCCCGAGAGGGTTTTTGCAAAGCTCCATCTGATACTACCAGTAGGTATATTTATAAACACTATTTTTTCCTCTAATGTAATGGCTAGCTGTGTTTTTCTTTCTGAAAATAAAAAGAGCGTTTCTTCACTTCTAGTCCAAATGATGCTTTATTCATTCTCATAAATTTTTTGAAGATAATGCATAAGACTTCAGTCAGATTTAGGATTAATTGATTTAGCTGCTTCTGCTAGTGATGTCTTAATTCTGAATACAGGGCTCCAGCTACTATTTAGTGGTAATGTTTGCCTAAACTAGAGGGTTTTCCATTCAATTTAATTCAGAATAGAATTGGAAGGGATCTGGGAGGTCTTGTAGTCCAACTGTGTCCTCAACCAGGAGACCCTATACCAGTGGTGAAATTCAATTTTTTTTACTACCAGTTCTGTGGGCGTGGCTTGGTGGGCATGACAGGGGAAGGATACTGCAAAATCTCCAATCCCATCCCACTCCAGGGGAAGGATAAAATCTCCATTCCCACCCCACCTCTGGGGGCAGTATTTGCCGGTTCTCTGAACTACTCAAAATTTCCGCTACCAGTTCTCCAGAACCTGTCAGAACCTGCTGAATTTCACCCGTGCCCTATACCATTTTAGACAAATGGCTGTCAAGTCTCTTCTTGAAAACTCCAGTGATGAAAGAACTCACAATTTCTGAAGGCAAGCTGTTCCATAGATTAATTGTCCTGTTAGGAAGTTTCTCCTTAATTCCAGGTTGCTTCTCTCCTTGATTAGTTCCCATCCATTGTTTCTTGTCCTGCTTGTGATGGCTACCTAATGGCATACTCTTAACAATTTCTTAATAATTGTCTCTTGTTCCATTTTTGCCAGCCAATGAGTTTTGGCCTCTGCAAGTTTATCTGCTATTGGGCAAAAATTATTAAGACATGAGATTTAATACAATACAATACAATAGTAGAGTTGGAAGGGACCTTGGAGGTCTTCTAGTCCAACCCCCTGCCCAGGCAGGAAACCCTATACAGTTTCAGACAAATAGCTATCCAACATCTTCTTAAAGACTTCTAGTATTGGGGCATTCACAACTTCTGGAGGCAAGCTGTTCCACTGATTAATTGTTCTAACTGTCAGGAAGTTTCTCCTCAGTTCTAAGTTGCTTCTCTCCTTGATTAGTTTCCACCCATTGCTTCTTTCATCATTAGGGGTGGGCAAAAAACAACAGGAGCCTATACATGCATCATTTTAAAAGCTACTTTATTCATAAAAGGTAAGGCATGTGATTTTGCACACCATAATATGGTACTAATTCATTACTTACTTCATAACTGCCATTTTACTGCCTTGTGGGAGAGAGAAGGCCTTGTGGGGTTTAAGAGGTTCAGGAAGGGGCAACCAGGATGATCTGTGGACTAGAAAACAGGTCCTCTAGTCTAAGCTGAGCAAGTTTAGCTTTGTGAAGACTGAGGTGGAAACATAAGAGCTCCCTGGATGTCACATAGAAGGTCAAGACCTTCCTTTATCACCTCAGAGGGCAAGTCAAATAATACTGGATTTGTGTTACACGAAAGGCACTTCCTGTTCACAATAAGAGCAGCTTGAGAGTCAAGCAAATTATCCATATAACACAACACTGGATGTATTCAAATAGTTGTGTGTCACAGATGGATTCATATCAATTCTTTCTATACAGAGCAGGGCATTGGAATTGACAACTAAAAAGTTCTACCAATTCCACATATCTACTCTTCAGTTGTCAAAAGTATCATTTTCTGGCAGCCACATGATTTGAGCTAGTAACAGTTAGCTATCTTGGAGTGCCATATCATGATGGGAAAGTTTCAAAAAGGCTTAAGTGCAGAGAAACTCCTCTAACATTGCTGGCATAATAAAGCTAATGAAGAGATCAGACTGAAGTTGGGGTGATCACCATTGGCCATGAAGGCTTCCTGTGTGATTGCGGCTTGTTGCTCTCTTCCAGACCAACTTACTTCACAGTATTGTTGTTATGGGGAAAATTTTGAGGGAGAGTACTGTGTACATGGCCTTGAGCTCCTGGATGAAAGGTGGGATATAAATATAATAAATACAAATAGTAATATTCAAAATGATATAGAAAAACAATCATCATAGAAGAGTTGTGGTGGTACAGTGGTTAGAATGTGGTACTGCGGCTACTTTTGCTGACTGCTGGCTGCCTGCAATTTGGAAGGTCGAATCTCACCAGGCTCAAGGTTGACTCAGCCTCCCATCCTTCCGAGGTGGGTAAAACGAGGACCTAGATTGTTGGGGAAAATATGTTGACTCTGTAAACTGCTTAGAGAGGGCTGTAAAAGCACTGTGAAGCAGTATATAAGTCTGATATTGCTATCCTAAATTAGATTATTATTTTTAGGATAGACGCTTCCTTCATGACATTGATCATTCAGGATTTAATCTTGTAAAGGATAAGGCCACTGGTTGCCTGGAGGGTGATCTACTCCATCAACTGCAGTTATTGGGAACACTTGTTAAAGAGTCCAGGTGGTCCTTTGGCCTGAGTCACTGGGACTGTTCGCCTCTGGGAATAGCGACCCTCTTGCTTCTCAACTAATTGTATCACATTATCTCTTTTTCATTTGTGATTCTCCTCTTCCTCCAAAGCTTGCAAAAATCTCATGCAGCTGTGTTAGAAAGTCTCAATTAACCTTTAACCTTCTTTTAATGCATACAGCTTGGGTTGTTTCTCACACCCAACCATGGGCCCATTAACACATTGTCATAAAACAAAAACTGTTTTGACGGGCTGTAATTGTGGCTAAGTGATGTTGAACAATGCTGCTCTTGTACCATTGCTAAAAGGGCCGTGTAGGCAGCAAAGACTATTGTCATAAAACCAGCCAGGGTGAGAGAGGACCTATTTGAGGCAACTTTCAGCCTACTGCTTGTATCTCTTGAGCACTTAAGCGACCCAGCTTTGGAGAGCTGTGAGCCGGTGAAGGCAACTGTGTTTTCGGTGACACAATGCTAATCTGACCATCTTGCACAAAGCATGAATGGCAACTCCCAGGGAGAGCTGCAGTAAGATCTCTCCACCACCCCCTATACTACAAATATAATTAGTTCATGTTAGCTGTAAAGGCCAGAGGTTAGCAGGGGCCAGGAGCCTCTTTGTTTTTAGGCAAGAGAGTGAAATAATTGCTGGATGCTCAGATCTGCAGGTGCTCTATGGAGCTCATTTTGATTTGGCAGCCTGCAGTGAACACTGGCTTCCTCCTCAGAAAGTTGAATTCCATGTGACAGAGCCTCTTTGCTACGAGAAGGGTGATGACTCTTTCAAGCCATTCATGTAAAATATCTGTTATAGGCACCACTTCCCTTGGTCGCTTCCTCAACATCATCAGAAAGAGAGTTTTCCTTCCAAGGCGTCGCATTTCCAAAGGTAAGCTTTGAAAATGGGTCAAACGGGGAAGAGGGTTGAGGAAAAAGTGATACAAATACCCCTATGTACCATGTGGGGTAAATTTATCTGCCTCTGAAGATATCAAAAGAAAATTAGAGCGAAGTCTCAGTCTCTGTTTTTGCTTTCCCAGAGATACTACACCACCTAGTGAGACTTCCTAGGAATTAATTATTCAACCAATTTCCTTGCTGGCACAGAATACTTTTTGGAGATACACGCTTGTACACACATACAACACTTCCGGTATTAACAGGACAGCAGGGGGTAATTTTATTATAGGGGCAAATCTTGCATGGGATGGTAGACTACAACATTGTTTTAGTTTCTCTTGGAGAATTGTCCAAGAGAAACTAAAATAATTTGACTCTTGCTGTATTGGGAATAAGGAGAATTGTGTTCTGTCCATTGGCTCTGTATCTCATTAATAATGTGTCTTTTCACCCTAGAAATCCAGAAGCAAAATTATCTCAATTCTTTTTTGTCTTCAAAGTTCAAGGCAACTCTTCCAAAGACAATCTAGCCATTGCAAATATCTCCTCCTAGACAAGACACTCAAAATATTTGGGTCATCTGGCAAGATCCTGCCCCAAATGTTCTCTCTATGGCAAATTTCACTTAGATGCAGTAAGTGTGTATGGCACCTCTGAAAAGATATTTCTAATGGCCCTCTTCCATTTTGGGAAGGAGGTAAATACATATTCAAATGATTGAATGAATGAATGAATATCTTCCCTAAGATAAGTTAAATAAAGGGGGGGGGGAATGCTACACTAAAGCAACAGTCACTACAAAATCATAAGTATGGATTAGAATGAAACCTTAGCAGTAAAAGTGTTCCCTAATAGCTCATTTCAAAAGAGTCAGATATAGTAACAAAATCAGAACACTGAAAGTTGACAATAAGAGCAACTTTTTGTTGATGACTACCAGTTGGTTAGGGAGAGTGGAACTGGAAACCAAAAGGTTTTCCTCCCACCTCCCAAAAAACCCTCAAAGAAATAAAAGGAAGAAAGTTCTCCATCAAATACCTTTCACCCTGTTCATAAAGGGTTTTACTGTAGAGACAAGAATCAGAATTCTGAATTCAGCCCAGAAGTGGAGCCCACAGAGAATCTATCAATTTTGATACTTTGCTTATATACCCTGGCAAGTAAATATATTTGAATTTACGTTTTAGAACATACTGTGCCATTTTTTCTGGGTTATGACTTTTTGATAATGGGCAAAAAGCTCAAAAATGAGGATATGAAATAAGCAGAGAAATGTTCTCTGCTTATTTTATTTCATTTTCATTTAGACCATTAACGCCAGCTAATGTGTATGTATAATTTTATCCAGGTTTTACTACTAAGAATAAATTCTATCACTGAGATTTCAAGACAAATATTGAATATAGCTTAGCTGAGAGTCTGAAGAGTGGAATGTTTTTCCTCATCACGTTGGATGTTTTTCATCAGACCCTGTATCCTCTAGGATACCACAAGGAGAACCTCCTAAAAATTATACTGAAACTGGTTTTCTCATTCCCCTGTTCACGTATCATTTCTTCTGATATAAAATCTGAGTGCTTCCTGTTCTGTAAAGAAAGCTAGGTCAGACCTAAAATAAAGTATCAGTTTCTACATATCGGATTATTTCTTAATATTTGAATTATTCTAATATAATGAAACTAACTGCAACATAACATCTGTGAGTTTTCAGGCCAATTTTTTTAAAAATGTGAGAATGCCTTTTAAACAAAGTGTAAAATGGGAGTCTTAAAATGTTATATTAACTACCTGGGGAGTATTAGAATCTGAATTATACAAAACAAGAGTTTTTAAATGATCCTCGCTGCACTATACACAAACTTTTCACTTGTCTCCCAAATCTTCTTGTCATCTTACAATGTGATAAAGAATCTATGTGAAATTCAACAATACAGGTAGTCCTCAACTTACAACTAATTTTTTAACGACTGTTCAAAGTTACAACAGCACTGAAAAAAATGATACACCATCGGCCCTCACACTTATGATCGTTGGCGCAACCCAGGGTCACGTGATTTGAGGCCTTCCCACCCAACTTCCAACAAGTCAAATCGACGGGGGGAGCCAGATTTGCTCCAAGTCTGTGTGATTCGTTTAACAATTGCAGTGATTCACTGAACAACCATGGCAAAAGGGTTGTAAAACTAGGTGCAATTCATTTCATAACTGCCTTGCTTACCAATGGAAATTCTGGTCTCAATTGTGTTTGTAAAGTGGGGATTACCAATAAGAGACAATTCCAAAAGTTGAAAGTTTGGGGATAGAGGTTCATGAGCTATTTTTCCCCCTTTTGTTTCCAATAAACAAAAGGAGCCCTTATTTTTTCTGTCTTATTAACAACTGCATTAGAGAAGAATCTGTTGTCATCTACCATGTTTCCCCGAAATCTAGCCATTGCAAATATCTCCTCCTAGAAAGAAACTCAAAATATTTGGGTCATCTGGCAAGATCCTGCCTGCCCAAAATGCTCTCTCTATGGCAAATTTCACTTAGATACGGTAAGTGTGTATGGAGCCTCTGGAAAGATATTTCTACTGGCCCACTTCCATTTTGGGAAGGAGGTAAATACATATTCAAACAATTGAATGAATGAATGAATGAATGAATGAATGAATGAATGAATGAATGAATATCTTCCCTAAGATAAGTTAAATAAAGGGAAAAAATATGCTACACTAAAGCAACAGTCACTACAAAATTCTAAGTATGGATTGGAGTGAAAGCTTAGCAGTAAAGGTTTTCCCTAATAGCTCATTTCAAAAGAGTCAGCTATAGTAACAAAATCAGAACAGTGAAAGTTGACAATAAGAGCAACTTTTTGTTGATGACTACCAGTTGGTTAGGGAGAGTGGAACTGGAAACCAAAAGGTTTTCCTCCCCCCCCCAAAAAAAAACCCTCAAAGAAATACAAGGAAGAAAGTTCTCCATCAAATACCTTTCACCCTGTTCATAACGGGTTTTACTGTAGAGACAAGAATCAGAATTCTGAATTCAGCCCAGAAGTGGAGCCCACAGAGAATCTATCCATTTTGATACTTTGCTTATATACCCTGGCAAGTAAATATATACGACCTACTCAGAAAGTAAGTTCTAGCTTTATTTTTACACGTGCACCCAATATAAGTCCTACCCCACCCAAATAAGCCTTAATTAGACCCCACCCACTCCAGGGTGCACAGGTAAAAAATTAAGCTAAAGTAGGGATGGGGGTGGTGGAGCTGCCCTACTACTTACCTTCAGATATTTGCACCCAGGTCTCACACTCCTCAGCATATTTCTTCTGCTGCTGTTCTGACCCAGCCTTAGCAGAACAAGAAACAGACTCCTTGTCCCAAAAAAACTTTCTTTATTTATCTCCTGGGAATTAATGGCATTCACACACCAAAAAGTCCAGGCAATAATCCTTCAAAGAGTTAACTGCAGTAACAGACCTTATCAGTTCCTTCAGATAATTGCCAGGCCAGGAGCTTCCAGCCACAAAGCTGTAAATTAAGTTCTGGCAAGCAGTCTCTGAGGGATGAAACATGATAAGCCAAATCTTCCAAAATCCAAAAGTTTGTCTCCTACGACTACCACTCCCTTTCCTTCTATTTATTCCCCAGCCAGGGAGGGGCCATTCAATGTCCTTGTGTGCCTTGCTTCCTGAGTCAACTCCTTGTCCTCAGTTGTTCTCCTTGCCTAATAGCTCTGTGCATACACGCATCTGGAACAGGTCCCAGCTGTTCTTCCTCCCCACTTATCTCAGCCTCCGAAGGCAGCTGCCTCTCGAGTGGCTGGGAAATGTCGGATGGCCCCGACTCTATCTCTGCTTCTGATGTAGAGCATCCATCAGAGCCTTCCCTAGATTCCAGAACTGGCCCAAGTTCCTCCCCAACCTCCTCATCGTCCAAGTCTGCCGCCAGCTCTGCTGGCAGCTGGCGGGCCACAACAGCTGCCGCTGGTAAGTCTTTCCTGATCAATCTGGACTCTGTTATCAGCTACAGAGGCCTTCATGAAAGCCTTGCTGGCTGTGGAAGAAATGGGCTGAGGTGTGCGAGGCCTGGCTGCAACTATTGCTAGCTGAAGTTTCTGAAGGCCTATGACAGTGAAAAAGAGGCCAGAGGTGACGCTAGCAAGTTTGGTGAGTCAGTGGATGACATCCTCCCCAAAAATAAGACCTGGTGCCTTTTCTGGTGGCAAAAGAAATATAAGACAGGGTCTTATTTTCAGGGAAACATGGTAGTGATTACACTAATATGGGTTTGTAATCTTGTCTATGCTAATCTTCCCCAGATTTCTCCTCATAGTTAAATGTTATTTATTCCTTTAGCACAGGTAAAGCTGCAAGAATTGCTGTTTCTCCCATTTGTGCAACGCCCACTGGAGTCATAAACACATTAGAAATAAGGCTAATAACTTCACATTACATATGGCAAAACAAACTTCTTAATACTCAAATTTAGCTCATGCATGATCTCCTTAGATATATATTCCTTTGTCATTTCTTACAATCATTCTACTTAACACAACAAAGGGCTCACACTTATAGTATTCTTTTCAAAAGAAGGGGGATCGTTGAGGAAAATATACTGAAAAAGCTCCCAGATGTATTATATAGCATTAATTTCTAAGTCCCCCTCATATTTCTGTCCCTGAAAAAAATCAAATGTCAGTCCAAGATACATACCCATTGCTTACTTCAACAGACATCTGGAAACCAGAGTATTCCATGTGAAATGAACAAATGTATTAACTATGAGAGAATGAGATTTTATGGAAAATAAAGCTACACAAAAATAGTTTACAGAGAGCTAAGACATCAATAGGACATCAATGTAGAGCAGCATGTGGGAAGATACTGGCAAGGGGTCTGATATATCCTCAGTATGCTGATACCGAGCTATACTTTTTGGCCCTGGGCCAAACAGGTGATGTTTTGAAAGTGATGGCCAGGGCCTGGAGGCTGTCAAGGTAAGACAAGACAAGAAGCAATCAATGGAAACTAATCAAGGAGAGAAGCAACCTAGATCTAAGGAGAAATTTCCCGAGAGTGAGAACAATCAACCAGTGGAACAGCTTGTCTTCAGACGTTGTGAGTGCTTCATCACTAGAAACTTTTAAAAAGAGACTTGGGCAAATTTGTCTGAAGTAGTATAGTATCTCCTGCTTGAGCAGGAGGTTGGACTAGAAGATCTCCAGGACCCCTTCCAACTCTGATATTCTGTTATTCTGTTAACATCTGGATGGGAAGGAAGAAACAAACACAATTCTCTTCAAGACAGTGGCTTCAAATTGGGGGCTAAACAACCCCATGGTTGACTTTGCACAGAATTGCATTCCCTGAATCCTATTAAGACTCCCACTCACAATATTGGGCTCTCATGGAGCCACAATTATGGCAAGGAAGACTTTGGTATAGTTAAACCTTGTGTACTGGTTGAGATTATTTCTGGATCAGAAGGGAATGCTACAATCATGCCTTAGTTACTTACCCCTTGTTTGGAATACAATTCAATTCAATACAATTCAAGATACTGACTGTCACCTTTATGGCTCAAACCAAGTTATCTGAGGGACCAATACCTCTAAATTCATCTACTAGTACAATCATACTGAATAGGGTCAGCCCCTTTCTGATCCTATCTATGCCAGGTGGGATTTCCTGTCTATACAAGACTATCATCAGATGAGGTTTCAGAAGCAAGCACTTTCCATCACTGGTTCTAAATTTTAGCAATCCCTCCTCATGGAGATGCAGTCTGCTCTCTCCCTCCTGGATTTCAAAAAGAGCAATTAAGATCTGGTTATTCCCAGTACGGGAGGATAATATATTATTTTTAAAAAATATGGTGGGTAATTTCCAGTTTGTTTGTATCCAAGACATTCCCAGTCAATCCCTATATCCAGATCCAAGCAAGCACATACTCTTTAGCTCACTTAGCAAAAATATAGTTTTGTTTATTTATAAAATACCAGAAAACATCAAAAAGTTAACTGGAAAAATGGGAGAGAAGGTATACAAGAAAGGGAAAGAAAGAAAGACATGAACAATAAGCAGCAATTACATCTGTATATTTGTAGCTATATATTAAAATGCATACCCTTTTCCAGGACCACTGAAAATAACACTGTGGATAATTAGCACAAACAGTTCCTAGCCTTAAACTTTAATTACATAACAATTGCAGAGTAAGGATGGAAAGTAGGACATCAGGTGATTACCTTTTTACTCTGCAACAGGCAGAAAACTATTTTGTGGATGGGGATGATATGCCCAACCCTTAAATGCTGGAAAAACTGGGATTTGGTGATTGTGTGACTTTTTACATTTTCTGCTTAACATTTTCATGTCAATTTTATTTATATTGTGGTTGGGTTTGTTTATTACTTTTAAGCAGATTGTTTCCCATCTTTTATTGATCTTGATTGTTAGCTGACCAGAAACAAAGTAAATTAATTACTTAATTCAAGATTCTTTAATTGCTTGATGTTTTTTTAATTGTCATTTTCCTTCTATAGTTATGATTGCAGTTCCTTGGCATGGACATTAGAAGCTGATCATGACAGGGATGCCACACTAATGAATGGATTATTTTCTCAGGTAGAAGCTCAGGATAAGCAGGACTTACACTCACTAGAAGAGCAGACATCTATGCAGCCAATGCATTCCCCATGGCTGAGCCAGAAGCTAATTAGGAAATAAATCAGAAAAGCCACTGATTTATTCAGTGTCCATTGTTCATAGACCTTTCAGAAACTTCATCTATTCATCATAAAAATGTTACTAATTGAGGTATGGAGAAGAACTGCAATGATTCTGTGAAGCCAGCAAAAATTCAACCAATTCAGTCTAGTGGTTAAACCATCTGGCTAGAAAGCAAGTGACCACGAGTTCAAGTCCCGCCTCACCTCACAAGGTTGTTATTGTGGGAAAAGAGGAAGGTGTGTTGGATATATTCACCACCTTGAATTATTTGTAAAAATAATAAAGGTGGGAGATAAATAAGAGTTTCAAATTAATAAATTGATTTTAGTTTACTTTACTTTATTGTCATTGCACATGGTACAACGAAATTAAATTTTATAGGGGGAAAGTCTTAAATAAGTTGTGAAACATCACAACCAGGATTATTAATGCAGGGAATATCATTAGAGCTATGATTGCCAACTGGAATATGTCCATGATATTTCTGTTTAATAAATTAAACCTGAAGCAGCTAAATATTTTAGAGGGAAACATCTTTTATTATACAATACAATGTGTGTGTCCATGAATAATTTGTAGCCTCTATTGCCAAGTAAAGACTATAGTAACCTCTATCTTATCTTTAATCGCATATCTTTTGCCATTTAACAATGGTGTTTATTCATGCTTTCATTCTGGATGCAGTAGCAAAAAGCATGTTACAACTTCAATTGAATGGATATGTGGGGATCAGAATAACAGAATTGGAAGGACTTGGAAGTATTCTAGTTCAACCTTGCTCAAGAAGGAATTTCAGATAAGTGGTTTTTTCCAATCTCTTTTTGAAAACCTCCAGAGTTAGAGCACTTACATCTTCTGGAGGAAACTGTTCCACTGATTAGTTGTTCTAACTTCTTTTCAGAAGCAAGTCTTCCTTCCTTTCCCAGTTTTGTTAATGCTTGGCAAATGCATACTTGTATATTTTTTTTAAAAAAAATCAACTGTACCAAAACAGTACAAAAGAAGAAATCATCCTTCTTGGTTTTATTTCATTTACATTATACCTTTTTTTCCCAAGCAGATCAAGGCTTCCATTCAATATTAATTGGATTGGCCATCTTAGTTTTTTAAGATCAGCCAAGTTTCTCTAGTGCTTCTCAACCTTGGCAATTTTTAAAACATATGGACTTAAATTCCCAGAATTCCCCAGTCAGTACTCTGTTTGCAAACCTGTAGCATTGGCTGGGGTTCTGGGAACTGAAGGGCAACCTTCTCAATGTTGCCAAAGTTGAGAAACACTGAGCTAGATAATTGCACCTAGCCTGCTTATGATTTCTACATTCTAAATTCACTGAGCAGGTGAGCAGAGAAATCAAATAGGAGTTTGCCATGGAGTTCATTTAGGAGGAACAAAAGACAATGCCCAGAGACGACCTACATTCTGAAAGATGATATACTGAGGAGTAAAGGGATAATTTCTTAAATCATGGCTGTTTACAAAGTGTCATAATTGCTGCTGATTGCCCAGTTTGGGTGATTGAGCAACTGCCTCTCAGTAGCAGTGATGTAAAAATTTAAGGCAGCAGTGGTTGGGGGGATGAATTCAATCATAGGAGAGCTAACAATTTATTAGAAGAGCTTATGCCAAGAGTTTTAGTGTGAATCCCTAAGAAATTTCCATTCTAAGTCAAGAGCTTGCCCTTGGCTAATCTCAGAAGTTTGGAAAAGACCAAAGCGTACAAGCCGTAAGAAACCATTGTGATATGGAATGGACAGAAACTTGTACAATACTTGTGTGATGTTTGTCATCAAGCATCCTGGTATATAAAGTATATACCCATGATGGCGAACCTATGACATGCGTGCCACAGGTGGCATGCAAAGCCATTTGTCAGGACACTTGAGGTGTTGCCCTGTCAGCTGGCCAGTTGACTTTGGCCTTCTTTTGAATGGCCCTATGGGCAAAACAGAATTTCAGGAACGGGCTTCCGGTTTGCTCATAGGACCGTTTTTCGCCCTCCAGAGCCTCCTGAAGGCCCCTAAAGGCTCTAGAGATTGAAAATCGGCCCTACGGACAAACTGGAAGTCACCATTCGCGAACTTCCAGGTTCCCAGTAGGTTAGTTTTTCACCTTCTGGAAGCTTCAGGGAAGATCCTGAGGCCTCTGGAGGGCATCCAGGGGGGCAGGGGAGGCTGTTTTTGCCCTCCCCAGGCTCCTAGAAAGCCTCTGGAGCCTGGGGAGGGCAAAAAAACCATGGCAAAAGCAGGGGGTTGTGTGCATAGCATTATGGGTGTGACAGACCAGCGCACAACACACACCCCTGTGCTCCCCCCACCTTTGTCACGGGAGCCAAAAAAGGTTCGCCATCAATGGTATATATGATATGCAATATAAAAGCACATGCGAGCTTTTAACAAGATAAAAATAGTCAAGGAATTGGATCAATAAATGACCACATTTATTGACTACAGCCTGGCAATAATACTATATACACACGAAGAAAGGGGAGGGAGAGAGGGAGAGGGAGGGAGGGAGAGTTAATTAGTTACCGGTAGTTCTGGCAATAGGCAATTGGCTATATTTTAGTTAATGGTGGATTCTTATGCTTAATTTCTGTGGTGCCCCAAACATTTTGTACAGAACCCGGTTTATAAAACCCTACTCTTAAGCAGAGATTGTACCAAACATATTTGAAAATATATAAGTATGGAAAGATCAATGTTATTGCTGCCTTATATCAAGTCCAGTCATTGCTCTATCAAAGTAGTCTCTGCCATGCTTGGAATTTCAGATGTTCGAATTTGGATTTCTTTTAATAGATGAAGGATGAGTCCTGCTACTGCCTAGCACCCCAGTCCTTGAAAACCCTGAGGAACTTTGACTATGAAACATTGAGTTGGGTCAGTTGTATTGAGACAAATGAAAACTCCACTCAGGGCAGACTGTTTAATCCTGTTTCAGACACAGAATAATTAGCCATTCAAGACCTATCCATAAAAAAAAAAGTATTAAACATGCAATGTTAGCATTCAGGAAAGCAAAAATAAATGTGCAGGGAAATGGAAAGTTCCATGCACTTCTAACCCCCATATGCCCACCCACCCACTCTAAGAACATTTTGGTATTTGTCATAAAATGCATGAAAGTTGGCTTGTATATTTCATCAGGATCATTAACCCAAGCACATGACACTTTGCTTTCACAGTTGTTGTTTGTTTAAAAATAATGTCACAAATTATGTATAACCTTGGGTGGGGAAAAAAGAGAGAGAGAGAAATCCTTTTATTGGTTAAATAAATAAACACACACTTTATAACAACCATGAAATGAGTTTGCCTTCAACTAAATCCTTTAAAAAGACATTAGGAAAGCCTGCCCAGCTTTGATGGCTAGAGAATGGATCAGATTTGCTACCTGGGGTAATATGTACGTGCTAACAAATTATGTCCCACAAAGGCCAGTTGAGAAATGAATTATGGGATTCCTGTCAAGTTCACATTATTTCCTGGCACTGTTGCAAGTCTCCAAGATAGCTTCCAAGACCTTTTCTGACCTGAAAGTAGCTAATTGCTCCTGTTCTGTGGCACATGATTCATCATCCAGATGTCTAAGAACTTCCAGCTACTTCCTTAATAAAATCCCTACATTCGCAGACAGAATAGCCTTTCCAACAGGATATCGTTCCTTTTTCCCACACCCCTGCACCCCTTTTATATATTTCAATCCAAGTAAGGGAGATCTCGTGAATCAGGGGCAACGACCACAGTAACTTGGCTTTTCAAACAAGTTTGTATGAGTCCAGTGTTTCCTCCTCTATCTCTTGGAAGATGCAAACCTGAAGCCAGGACAAATGCTGCTTATTAGAGTTTTATAGTCTTTGGAATATTTTATTCTACTCTCCAGCCATATCTGATTTTGTCTACAGATTGATTTGGAAACAAAACACAAAACTAAAGCAGAGAGGAGTGCAATCCTCTATCTTGAAGATGAGGACAGAGAATAATTATGGAAATTCAGGGAAATTTTGTTTTAAATAGAACCACCTCTGGTTCCTCCCTAAAGATGGAGGCAGGGAGTTTCGTCTTCCTGTCAGAGAGTTTGGTAAAGATGACCAACACACAGCCGTATTAAAATGACTTATCAATATGCAGCTTAAAGCTCTGTAATATATTCCACAATTGTTATTTTTCTGGTGAACTGAATGCATTTTCTGCAGTAATAATATGAGCATAACAAGCAATGTCAGGAAAACAGCCAAAGAGTCGGGGTTTTCTTTCTCTCAGTCTCCAAAAAGTGTTTCCTCTTACTTAGTGTTGAAATGGAAGAAGTACTAGCAATGATCCTACTGGATTCAAGATTCAAAATCCTTCTAGTTACCCACATTCACCCCTATGCTGACCAACCAGTTGTTTCGATATGTGCCCCCAGAAAACCAAAAGTAACTGCTTCCCCTAATATTTACCACCCAGGTATGTGTGTGTGTGTGTGTGTGTATTTGTGTAACAACCCCTGGTATGCCCAAATATGGGAGGAAGCTCACTATTCCCTCTTTCTGTCCTTCGGTTCATCACAGAAGACCATGCAGGCAGAAAACCATATTTTTATTTTTAATGTTGCCTTTTTATATTTGTGTTGTATTTGTACTGATAAATAAATAAAGGGAGACTAGTATAGATCTATTTCGAGCTAATTAGCTCTCATCAGCTAGCCATACCCTTACTGGGATTTGAACCTGGGCTATATTATATATTAGGCAGGAGTCTTAGCCACTAACCCTTTATTAATTTATCAGTACAAATACAACACAAATATAAAAAGGCAACATTAAAAATAAAAATATGGTTTTCTGCCTGCATGGTCTTTTGTAAGGAGGCGATCCTGTGGCTTAGTGGCTAAGACTCCTGCCTGAGATATATAACAGCACAGGTTCAAATCCCAGTAAGGGTATGGCTAGCTGATGAGAGCTAATTAGCTCGAAATAGATCTATACTAGTCTCCCTTTATTTATTTATCAGTACAAATACAACACAAATATAAAAGGCAACATTAAAAATAAAAATATGGTTTTCTGCCTGCATGGTCTTCTGTGATGAAGCCGAAGGACAGAAAGAGGGAGTAGTGACCTTCCTCCCATATTTAGGCATACCAGGGGTTGTAACACAAATATATATATATATATATATATATATATATATATATGTATGTATGTATGTATGTATGTATGTATGTATGTATGTATGTATGTGTATATATATATATATATATATATATATATATATATATATATATATATATATATATATATATATATATATATATATATATATATATATATATATATATATATATGTACGTCTTTGGTTGTTCGGGTTTTCTCCCGCGTAGAATTGGAAGTATCTTCACGACGTTTCGATGAAGTCTCATTCATCATCTTCAGGCTGCTGCTTCCGGCTTGGTGCTTCCAGCTTGGTGCTTCCAGGAGCAATGTGAGATCTCAGCCGGTTCCTCTTTTTAACTGCCAGTGGGGGTTTGTGCTGATTGGGTGGGAGCTTGGCTGCATTCTGATTGGGTGGAGGTGTATTCTGATTGGTAGGGGGCTTGACTGTGCTCTGATTGGATGGGAGTTTGGCTGTGCTCTGATTGGATGGGGGCGTGTTCTGTTTGGGTGGGGGCCTGGTTGTGCTTGTGTTAGTCTGAGTTGCAGAGGGATTTGAGCTGGTGAGCTGCGTTACTGTTGTTTGGCTTCGCGTTTGTGGTCGTGCCACATCTCCGTGGTGGGCATCATTTTGCTTCATGTATGGATTGGAGGGGTTTAAAGTGGCTAATAATGCAGCTGTGGTCTGGCTTCTGGTTTGTGGTCGGGCTTCAGGTTTGTGGTCATTATCGGTGTGGGTTTGGGCTTGCTTTTTGCGTGGATGTGTGATAGTGACATCCTGTGTGGTTTTCGTGAGTGTGGGTCTGGTGTCATTCTTAGTGTTAGGGACTCGTTTGTCAGTGAGGGCGGGTTTCCAAATGGCTGGTGAGGGCGGGTCAAAGACGTACATACAAACACCCGCGAAAACCTCAGAAAACATATATATATATATATATATATATATATATATATATATATATATATATATATATATATATATATATATATATATATATATATATATATATATATATATATATATATATATATATATATATATATATATATATATATATGCTGGCTTTGTTGTATTCTGGTAAGATTGAGATTGTCTTTGCAACGTTTCAGCGAGATCTCACTCACCATCTTCAGGCTGTGGTCTTAAAGTGTGACCGGAGCTGCCGTCTTTCTGTATATCTTGGTGGGAGGGGATGGAGTGCTGGCTTTGTTTCAGTAGGTGGAATGATTGGTTGTGTGGTTGTATCATGATTGGTAGATTGGTGCTGATTGGTGCTGGCTGTGTGTTCGTTGTTCTTTTGATTTGTAACGGTGGATGGTGGGTGGTGTTCGTTTGTTGGCTAGGGCTGGTTTCCAGATGTTTGGTAGGTGGGATGTTGTGGGGGTCTTTCTCTATTTCGATGGCTTCCATAATTATTCTCTTGTTGAGATGTTCTGTTTTGGAGATTAACCTGATTCCTTCAAAATTGATTTCATGTCCTGTAGCTTTAAGGTGCTGGAAAAGGGAGGAAGTACATACACACACACACACACACACACACACACACACATACCTGGGTGGTAAATATATAGTTACATATTTAAATGTGTCTTTTAACATGAAGTTTCATTTAATTATTATAGCTCCTGAATAAACACAGTCAGGTTTATACTGTTATGCTGCTTTACGATTACATTCAGATGGCTGACTAATATATACAAAAACTGCACATGCCTAATCATACACAGGGGAAACCACAGCTTTTCAAAATTCAGCCAGATTTCTTAATATAGCCTCTATCCAGCATAGCAACTAGCTGGGGGGGGGGGGGGGAGAAGTACGCAAATGCATTTTACAGACTAATGTTTATTCCATTAACAAAGATCTGCAGAACTTAACAGTGGTTTCCATTGGTCCGTAAATGGCAGTTTTTCTATTAAATTTCCCTTGTTCCAGTCAATGAGTTAATTGTCTTTCCCTGGTGAATGCTTTAAATTAGCAACAGTAGCTTCTCTGTTACAGGTGCAGAATCTAAAAAGAAAAAAAGGAAGTCTCATTATACAAATTTGGCCTTGGTTAGTACATGGATGGAAGAGAGCCTGTGAAATCCAGAGCTATAGGTTAGAAAGCGGCTCATTATGAGACTAGACTCAGTCCAGAACATCACAAATCACTTCCCGTCCTGGAGAGTTCATGGACAATTTATTTCTGAGAAGTTTAAGACCACCCTTTGGAATCAGCTGAGTTGAGGAGAAAAGCAGAACTTCTGGAGTTCTCCAGGAATATTTCATCTTTGGAATGGAAACATTTTGCACATCTCTACTGAAAAAAAAACCTACCAAAATCCTTGTGCTGGAAAATTCATAAAGCAGAAAGACGTTATAATTAGATATATTAGGAAATTCAGATTTGGGAAATTAAAGAATGATTCCCAAATCCTACTATATCATTCTTCATGAAATGTGTGCAAAATTAGGCCACAGGTAGTTGGAAACCTGAACAAATGTCCTATTACCTCAGTTCCTTCCCCTATTGACTCCCTTCTTTCCTATTTATATTAAAAACATTTTTGAGCTAGCAAAACTCTACCATACAACATGGTTGTCCAACTTTTGACTTGTCTGGATCATGCTGAGTGAAGGAGAATTGTCCTGGGACACATATAAAATATATAATATAGTTAATGTATATAAATAACAAACTTCCTTTATTTGTTAATATTTTATATTATCTTGTGGGCCCGCATTATTAGCTGTCCAGGATCACACTATTAGCTGTCCAGTGGTAGAAACTTAGAGTTGGACAGGGCTTTAAATCTCCTTTTTAAGATGTAACCCCTGAAAAGTTTGGATCTCATCTAAAATCTTTCATCCACCTGTTAGAAATTCTATTTATGTAAAACACCACACAGAACAAACAAAGAGTACAGTCACCATGTGCTTTGCTGCTCAACTATGCAACTGTAACAGGAAACAGGAAACTCTGCTCAGAACAAAAGAGCATAGAGTATATATCGTAGATCCAAACTTGTAAATACTGCCATCTACAGGGCTGAATACTACTGTAGTTGTTGCATAGAAATATTTCCAACAATGAATTCTAACACCACACTCTTTTTGAAGAACAGCAACAAAGAACTCACCACTTAATATGGCAGTTTTTTCCACTGGCTGATAGCTTATATAGTCAGGAAGTTTCTTCTAACATCTGGTCTGAACCTACTTCCTTCTAGTTTTGACCCACTGGTTCTGGTTCTGTATTGTAGAGCAATAGAGAGTAAATCTGCTCCCTCTTATATGTGAGAACTTTCAGATATTTAAATGCTGCTATTATTTCTCCTTTCAGCAATCTCTTAGTAAGCTAAATATGCCCAGATCTTTCCTCCGCATAAGGCTTTCTGTTTTTGTCACCATTTGGGTATCTCTGAACTGGCTATAGTTCTTTACAGACTGTGCTGCACTCTTATTTAAAAATTTAAAAAAATATTGGGCCACCCAGGATAAACTACCTTAGTTTTTGTAGGGAATGAACTTGTATATCATTGGTAAGATTGCACTTAAAGGCCATTTTGATGAGGACAGAATATTGGAATTGCTGAATAGACTATGCACCAGAGTAAGAAGATCGAAGGACAATCTGTGAAAATTGGGCTTTCCTATGAAAGAAACATTATGTGAATATGGAAAAGAACATTCCATGACACACATGCTATGGTGTGTACAATGTCATTCAATATATACAGAGGAAGATCTCATGAGGACAAGAGAAAAAGCAATCAATATGGATCATTATTGGACAAATCTCTTTTACTTGTTTCTTCATTTATTTAAGACCAATATAAAGAAGTGTAAGCAGATGAGGCAAAAACCCGCGGCAATTTCCATATTAGAGAGAACTGCAACATCACATTAGATTAGTTATAATTATATAAATATAATGATGAGAATAGTGGGGAATTGTAACCAGGTCTACATCTCAGCCAAAATTAGGCTGTGTGTGTGTGTGTGTGTGTTTAAAAGCACAATATTTAGTATTGAATTTTGTTTAAATGAATACCATGAGTACGGGGGGAGGGGACACCTTCCACATATTGTAACTGCCAAAATTTGTAACCCTTTCCATCACCCCTTTCCTTTTTTATTTCTTTAAAAACCAATAAAACTTTGCTTTTAAAAAAAAGCACAATGACTATATATGTACACTTTTTGTTCTATTTCTTTTTTAAAAAGGAAGGAAGAAGATATATGTTAAAATTAAATATATATATTGAAAAGGAATTATAAATATCATCAACATAAAATGGAGCTCAGAAGCTGAAATACACCAAGTAAATGAGATGAAGAGTGTGAAGTAGAGGGAGGGAGGTAAGGGAAGAAGAGAGGGATAGGAGAGAGGAGGGGGGAAGAGGAGGAGAGAAAGGAGGAATGGAAGGGGGGAAAGGAGAGAGGAAGGGGAAGTAGAGAAGGATGACAGAGGGAAGAAAGGAGGGAGGGAGGGAGAGGAGAGAGGGAGAAGAAAGTGATGAATAAGGGACAAGAATGGTGTATGGAGAGCAGAAGAGCCAATAATTGTTTTTGGGAGTTGATGGTAAGGTGAATTGATGCAAACATTTAATAATACAATATGATTGTTGGCTATGTAATAGTATCCATGTGATTATATGCTATGAAAATCGAAAAAATAAAAAGCAATATAATATAATATGCAAAAAAAAGATTATTTGTTTTCTAAGGCCATTTAGAAAACTCACTAACATCCGCTGATTCAGAAAGGTGGTGGGAAGAAAAAAAAAACCTAGAATGTAAACTCAGTCCAATATAAAGGCTTTGGCTTCTGTGTACAGTAGTGTGCAGACCTTCTGTGCATATATGACTCTGTTCTTGTTTTTAAGTGACTAATCTTGCTGAATCATCCCTGTGACTCTTCTGCCAAGTAAGCCAATTCCTGAATAAGCAGTTCCTTGTCTACGGAGCTGAAATTCACCACTTTGTCTGGATGCAACCAGTTGCTCTTTAGAGTGTCCAGATTCATTCCCTTGGGTTTCTAAGCTGGTGTGGATACATCTAACATACATTGCAACAGCTCCTTACTTTTTATTGCTTCTGTTCCATTTGACTTACTGCTCTTGTATTCCAGCTGTGGCAATTGTCTCGCCATATTTCCATGATACTTTTTAGATATATTTAAATATATTAGATATATTTGACTTCCAGCGCTGTCATTAAAGTTCAATTTTGTCTACTCCCCATTCATTAGTATGGAAATGGTGATGTTTATCTCCACATTCCTTTGCATCTAATATATTCAGTCATTCATATCCAGGGATTGATAAATTGTATTAATCTTCTTTCTCTTTCAGGTTCTTTTCTGTCAATAGGAAAGATCATTGAGACCTCATACCAGACTATAGCAATCTCAGCATTGCAAAAACTCAACCCTGCATTCAGTAAATAGATAACAGCAGACACTTCCCAGACTTGGTAACAACTGAATAACTTGTTTTGTTATAGACATGAGATTGTGCATGTGTAGCAAATCTATCTACCATAGGGTCAAATCCTAGATCATTTCTTTCTGCTACTTCAGCCAATAGACTTTGGGCCATTATTTTTCTGATCTCCAATGTCAGAGGAACACCTTACCTGTTTATATAAAAATATGTCCGATTTCAGAATCTTTAGTTTTTGCCTCAAGACTTAATCCCAATCTGATGGACTTATTTTCTCAGTTTGGAAGTCTGCAGTAATACATTACACCAGTAGTTGGGTATCAAGGATTAGCAGAAGGAATATCATGGATCTGCAGAAGCAAAAATATGAATCAAGAAATATATAATTGCCAAAGAATGCAATCAGAATCAGGAGAAGAATTCAGACATTCCAGGGTCATTTTTTTAAATGTACATTTTATTGATCTTTTTTTTTAAAGAGAGTAAAAATTAATCCAAACTAAAGTAAAATAAGAACAAAAAAAGGGAAGGGAAGAAAAAGAAAACTAAAGTGCAAAAAGAAGCAAAATAAAAAGGTAGAAGAAAAATAGAAAAGAAAGAAGATATAGAGAAGCAGCTTCTGATTATATAAATGTTATAAATACAATTACAAGTTTACCCTTTTCTCTAAAGTTACATCGTGAGTCTCTTCTTTCTATCTATCCTGTCTAATTGTCAATACTATAGTCATAAGCTTATTGTTTTTTCCCTTTTACACAAAAAAGTGCATAAGTGGTTTCCAGTCAGCATAAATGTAGATATTCTTTTCTGACCTCTAGGCTCATTAGAGTCTTTAGGAGGTTCTAATTCTAAACTAAGGATAGGTGTGAAAGTGGATTTTAAAATGACAATCTATAGAATTGTCATTATGGAAAAAGATGCTACACTGATGGATGCAAAACAAACTGATGGATGTCTTAACCATAAAAGAGATTTTACAAATAAATCAAGAGAGTGACCTGGATAAATTCCCAATATTAGATTGATAGGATGTTTGTTAAAGCTTTGAAGAATTTTGGGAAAGAAAAAAGCCAAGTTGTAGGACATTTTTTTGAAGTGATTAAAAATCAAGATTGTTAAATGTAAATGGAAAGAATACAAAGATTAAAATACATATGTTGTTGTCTCTGCTAACTCTTAATGGATTTTTACTACTCAATAAGAGATGGGATATGGGAAGACGAAATTACTGTATTTTAAGAGAAGGTAATGTTACTAAAAGGGACACAGTGGCTCAGTGGCTAAGACACTGAGCTTGTCGATCAGAAAGGTTGGGAGTTCAGCAGTTCGAATCCCTAGCACTGCATAATGAAGTGAGCTCCTGTTACTTGTCCCAGCTTCTGCCAACCTAGCAGTTTGTAAAAAAAATGCAAGTAGAAAAATAGGAACCACCTTTGGTGGGGAGATAACAGCATTCCGTGCGCCTTTGGCATTGAGTCATGCCAGCCACATGACCACAGAGACGTCTTCGGACAGCACTGGCTCTTCGGCTTTGAAATGGAGATGAGCACCGCCCCCTACAGTCGGGACAACTAGAACATTTGTGCGAGGGGAACCTTTACCTTTAATGTTACTAAAATTGTTTATATTATTGTAATGAAGGGGAAAGTAGTTTATTTATTCTTTCTTTCTCTTCTCTTGTCTTCTCTTTTTCTTTTCTGCCCTTCTCTTTTTTTTCTTATCATTGTCATAGTTGAAATTTATAACAAAATGAATATTTTAAAAAATTATAGGGATGCTATATTTCCTAATAAATGTTTCCACTTTAAACATTCTTTTGGGACTTTCTTTTGTGGCTTTCAGTCCTCTTTAACGTTGCCACCTAATTTTGAGATATCCAAATCTCAGCTAATAATGAGTCTTAAATATCAGCACTAATACATAGGTAGCAGCTGGCAAAACAGTTAAAGCAAAATCTCTTCTTTGCGTGAAAAGTTTTTGAGACTTTGAGTTGGTAGGTATGCAGGGGGGTGAGCTAAATTTTTAAATCACATTTACTTCCTTACTTTAATTTTTCCCCCATAAATAAGTGTCCATAGAAAAAAACTTGTCATTAGTAAAATATTTAAGACATAGTAGGTAAAAAGTTTCTCAATATGTCTTTTTGGTCAGCCTCTCAATCTCTGTTCTTTTGTAGTACATACACAAATAGTAAGTATATACCCTACTTTTAATTGGTGAACAGAATGGCTGGGATAATGTCATCTTGAAGGTAACTTAAATTCACTCATCTTTTATGAGTGAGCCTATTTTTCAAAGCTCATTGCTCAAGTTCCTTTGAGGCTTCATAAACTGAAGTTACATAAACTGTGTTTTATGGAATAAACATTATATCCATCCTTGATTCCTGTGCAACAAATTTAGTGTTCTCTTCTAATTTTTCCCATGGTCACATGATCCTGTCTTTATCAACTGTCTGCCAAATAGGCCAACAGACATCAAAGTGTTAGGGTAGCCTGTCCTCAAATAAATGTTATTCTTCCATAATGATCTAAAAATCATCATTATAAATCAGAAGGTTACCCATTAATGAGTCTTGGGATGTTGATTACCTTTCCATGATTTTTCTTGTAAGCTAATGCAAATGAGATGTTTAAATTATGTAACAGAATTATGCAACACTTGTATATCTAAGAAACAACTAAATTAAATTTGAATCTACTCTCTGAAATGCATGCTTCACTAATACTTTTGTAAGCATAAAAGAAAGACACAGATTTGATTTTTAAATGATGTTGTTGTTTTAAATGAAACAACTATTGGGGAAGGCCATTTGGGCTTCCCAAAAGTTTGCATAAATGTTGGGGATTTATTTTTTATTTATTTATTTGCTTGCTTGCTTTTCCTAAAGGCTCTGAGCAGTTGACAATCAGAGCCATTACATAAATCAGAAACAATCCCCTCAGAAATAAAGTAGCTATGGTAACCAAGTTATTAGGAAGAGATACAAAATGAAGGTTTCGAACCTTTCATAGCATAGGAGGGCAAACTGAAAATGTCTGCTTTGAAGACCTGGTTAGGAGGCATTCTTGCGTGAAAGGGACCAAGAGGGAGTTGATCCCATTTAATTTGATCAGATTTTGCAACATTTGACTTCTTAGGGTATCTGTTACTATTACAGAGTCCATCAATATCACTCAATAAGAAAGTACCACTTAAGACTCCAGGAATGGTATATGAATTCTTATGGGGAGCAATGTTCTCAAAGAATGTCTATGGATATTCTCAGTCATCCAGGTCATGGTTGTCCAAAAGATACTTTTTTCAGGAGTTTGTGTCTTAGCAATGTGGTCTATGCATTATAATGCAGTGAGCCATGTGCAGATCTGTACATTGGGGAAACAAAACAACCACTTCATAAACACATGGCACAACATAGGAGAACAAATCTATCAGGACCAGATTCAGCAGTCCATCTGCATTTAAAAAACTAAGGCCACTCTTTGGAAGACAGCAAAGTCCACATTTTGGACAGAGAGGACCACTGGTTTGAAAGAGGGGTCAAAGAGGCCATCTATGTCAAAATTGAACAGCCCTCTCTCAACAGAGAGGGAGGGATACAACATCATCTATCTCAAGTCTACAACACAGTCCTTTCAACAGTTCCAAGAAGACTCCACACTACATTTGCATCATTCAGGTGACCCTGATGACAAAGATAAGCCTCCAAGTGGCCTTAACAACTCACTAAAAGAATACAAAGTATCAGCTGTCTGCAAGGAGTATAAATCCTTCCATTCCCCACTGTCCAGTCAGAGCTGAAGAAGCTTCTTGGATGAGAAGAGAAATGTCTTCAAAGAAAAACCAGAAAGTCCAGTTGTCTCTTGAAAAAACACCTTTGTGGCCCTCAAAGAATAGATAATTTATACTAAGGTTTTACACATAAAAAGATTTTACACGAACAAACTATTTTATGTCCTTTTGGGTCAATAACTATAATAAATAAACAGTAAACTTACTTCTTTTCAAACTCTTTTGTAGCAGAAGACTGAAATACCTAAAAATGTTACTACATCAAGACAATTGGGCTACTCTACCTATTCTGATACTGGAGTGTGTCCAAACTCTGATATTACATGTTGATATGCTGATGGGATTTGTCTCTTAATGATTTAGTTCCATCCTCCTAGAGTGACATGCAGAGCTATTAGTTCTCCTGACAGGGAGTCAGGTTATGGTTTTCTAGAAAACTGTTGAGTTATTGTTTAGTGCAATCTGCACAACAGCATTCAGTGTCATTGTAAGTATTTTGTTGAGCTAAAGCACGTTTGCTTTAGGAGGTCTGACAATTATTTGATTTGTTGTTTTAGAGAAGCTTTACATAATCTGAAGATCTGTGATTAAAACAGTTTCAAGAGCTGGACATTCACCCTAACATTTTAGTCGGAACAATATGCCACTTGCTAACTTAGTGAATTAATTCCCCACATAATTGCATATGGACAGGACATCCATAGCTCTCTAAATACAACAATCTATCTTACAGGCCCCACTAATTGAGGTTCTGGAGAGTTGTAATTCAATAACATCTGAAGAGCCCCAAATTGTTATCTTTTTAAAAACACCTCTCCCTATTTAAATGCTTTAATCAGCATTTATTTTCATCTTTTTAAAATAGAGTGAGCAACTAATATACTCACAGTTATGGGCTCAGAAGCCCCCAAGATTGCATTTTGTAAAAAATAAAATTATAAAAACCTCAATGATGCAAAACCTGTTTCACCTTTAAACATTTCCACTCATCCATAATCACAACTACACACACACACACACACACACACACACACAATCTGAAAATTGCAGTGCTTTTCTCTCACATATCACCACCACACTGGCTGTGGCTCTTGAAGCCCGCTCAAAATAATTAAACATAATCCCCAACTGAAAAAAAAGATAATACTATCTTAAAGAATTTGTTTTCTACCTCCTTTTTAAGGAGCACATAGAAACATATACCCATCAGCGTCTAGTTTCAAGAAACTCTCATGCTATTCCTCAAGGTCTCCTCTTGTATGTCAATTATGAGGAGGGGGAAAAAACGCCCACTATGAATACTACAGAATCACAAACACTGACCATAGACTTCCTTGCAATCAATGATGAACTCTGAAGCTGCAATTGTTGCAGTTTTCAAGTTCTTCTTCCTGGTCTGCCTAAATAAGTCCACTCAGTCTTGGTTCAGAATTAAAAGGCTTTGACATGTAGTGAAAACAAATGCCTGCCCTTGTAGAGGCTCCGTTGTACAAACTTAGCACCCATTTCTCTGAGAAACTCCATTGATGCTGTGAATTGTTCCATGAAATATGCCTTTGGAGCCGTGGAAGCCACCCTGAAAGAGAACAACTACTGTGCAAGATACAGAACATCCTTTGTGCGGTGAGAGCTGGGTTTCCTCACCAGTCCTCTTTTTTTATATATACAGAGGTCACTTGATCAAGAACTAACAAAGCAGGATCAAAGCTGTTGCCGTGGCTTTTCCGGCTAAAGCGCTAAGAGACATTGCAATAATTCTCGTAAATCTCTTGATCTGCAGCTGGTTAACAGCTCAATACCAGACAAACAAAACAAAACAGCACCAGTAGAGGGATAGGTTTCTAGTTCTCAGGGTGTGGAATAGAGCCACGTGGCAAAGAAGCTCCAAACACTGCGAGCATGAAGTCTCTTATCACTTCCAGTGAGAAATGACAAAGGAAATTTAGTTCACACAAGCAGAACTCAACCAAATAAGCTGAGTTTGAAAACTCTTAGTAGCCCACTAAGGCAGGGGTGGGTTGCTGCCGGTTTTACTACTGGTTCACAACCCCCGCCCTCAGACGTTCAATGCATGCGCAGAACAATTTACAGTGAAGTGCGCACATGTAGTCACTAAAAACCAAAATGGTGGCAACCCAGTGGCAGCGAGGGAACCAGTTTGGGGGCATGGCAGGCCTGGCTCACTGCTGGTTCTGCGATCCAGGCCTGAATTTCACTAGTGGTTCGGCTGAACCAGGCCGAACCGGGAGCAACCCACCTCTGCACTAAGGATGCCTGCAAGCAGTGTGGGATTCAGCCAGTTCACACCACTTTGGGACAACTGGTTGTTAACATTCTGAGCAATTGTGTGAACTGGTTGTTAGGAGAAATAATTAGGGCAGAGAATGGGTTGTTAAATTATTTGAATCCCACCACTGCCTGCAAGGCTATTTATTTGGATTCTGTGGCCATGGCTTGGTGGATGCGGCATGGCTTGGGGGGTGCGGCTTGGGGGGCATAGCTTGGTGGGCGTGCCAGGGGAAGGATACTGTAAAATCTTCATTCCTTCCCCACTCCAGGAGAAGGTTACTGCAAAATCCCCATTCCCTCCTGATCAGCTGGGACTCGGGAGGCAGAGAACAGATGGGAGCGGGGCCAGTCAGAGGTGGTATTTACCGGTTCTCCAAGCTACACAAAATTTCCGCTACTGGTTCTCCAGAACTGGTCAGAACCTGCTGAATACAATCTCTGCTCTAACCATCCAAGATGCAGATTATCATCATGGGGACAACAGCCTTTCTGATGGTAGCATCCCAAATCTGGCAGGCTGTTCCTTTCTCAAGTCTCCTTTCTGATGGGGCAACTGACCCAAAAGCTTACTTTCCAGTTGCGGGATTAACCCCATTTTTTATTCATTTCCTTATTCCAGAAATCTGAGTGATTTTGATGGTAAAATATTCCATATACTCTCTGGAAATGTGAAGTTTAGGAATTTGCTTTTCTAAAAAAAAAAACCTGCAATGGCTGGCCTGCTGTGGATCGTCAGCTAAAAAGATCAAATGTAAAAACCGAAATGTATATTTGATGGAAAATGGGCAATGAAGCCTCATTAATCTGTTTTCAGATACTTGCCTCCAACTGAAACTTAAAGTGAATCTTGTGAAGTGAGGTCAGCGGCGGCTTACCTGAGATCTCCTTTCACTACCTCAAACATCCAAGGTTCTTGAGATGTAAAGAAAAGCCAGTGTGTGCTGATGTTTTTTGGGAACAGAGAGTTATTCACCCTTTCCTTTAGCCCAGCGACGTTGCTGAACTTCCTAGTAAAAAGGCCTCAATCTAAACTCCTGCTCAAATGGAATTACACTAGCAAAACAAAAGAGGTAATGTCAGAATTGCTTAAAGCGCTATTGGAGTTTACCCACTAAGATGACATCACAGACAGCCAATGGGAAGTGCCTTCTGGTCTCCTGCATTCCACAGCCATTTCATAATCCAAGCACACCACACAGTCCCCCAAAGCAAACATTGACCTTAGGTAGAGTTGCTTGAAAGTGTGTTAGAAAAACATTAAGCGTCCGTGACTGTCCATTAGGATCTGAATCGGGCAGTTTGGCCAACAATTTCATTGAGGAAACTTGACTTGGATTAGCATGGCATGGCTTTTAGACATCAGAAGTAAGTAACCCTTCTAAATTCTATTTTGGCCATTCATTACAGTCACTGAAATGGCATAGATTTTGTAATCGTTCTGCTGCAATGTGGAAAATTACTACCAAAATAAAAGCTAGGCATGATAGATGTCAGAAGAAAAGAACATAAATTGCTTCCTGTTTTCCTATTTAAAAACCAGACTGCTACTGGAGAAGGCTTCCCAGTTGAATGGCCATTTGTATTAATTTCAAAGCATATATGTGCAATGTTAAAAGACTTTCAGAAGTCTCATTACTGAATAACATCATGTGTTTTTCTTGCTTCTGAAAGTTTTGCTTTTCGTGTATTTGTTTACCTTGCCTTTTCAATGTTCTCCAGAATATATTCCAATCTACTCTGACTTGTCAAAGCACGATGACTGGAATATAGGCTTGATGGCTTCATTCAACAGCACTTAGATACTCAAATTAAGTGTGCAAAAATATCACAACAGACCTAAGTGTGAAACCTGATTGCCATTCTCACACATTAGAGCAAGGGGTGAGTGGGGTGAAAAATCCAAATGTTTAAATAAAATTTTGTTGGTTCTTGAACTCCCTTATTTATCTTTCACCAGAGGACTTCAATCTTTCTTGTTTTATTTCCTTTAAATAAAAAAACCAGACCATTTGTATGAAATACTGTACTGCATTACAGATCACTCTTCTATATATAAAATCCATCAATATACACACTTGAACCAGCAGGGGGCTCACTTTTGGTACAAAGTTCACCTCCCAGATTTCAAAGACCATTTTTGCTTTCTCACAGTATAAGTAAACAAGAGAGATATTTTCCCATAGTCTTTAGGTACAACAAGCCCATGGGTAGCAATTCATATAGCCAGGGCATGCCTTTTAAATCCTTCAAATGGGCATTTATACGAACCATGGCAGCACAACGGTTAGAGTGCAGTACTGCAGACTACTTCTGCTGCCTGCAATTTGGCAGTTCAAATCCCACCAGGCTCAAGGTTGACTCAGCCTTCCATCCTTCTGAGGTGAGTAAAATGAGGACTCAGATTGTTGGGGGCAATATGCTGACTCTATAAACCGCTTAGAGGGGGCTGTAAAGCACTATGAAGCGGTATATAAGTCTGAGTGCTATTGCTATTATCCTCACTGCTCATTGTGTCAGAGAACAAAGGTTGCCTATCCAACTTGAAAACACACATTTGCATACAACTAACAAAGACACAGAAAAGGCCCATGCACGTCGCAATTTCTTCCCACAATAAGCAACAAGCCAGGAACAGACCTAGGCTAGTTTGATACGATCTTTGCCAAAGACTGAGAAGCTCTTCCGATGGTGAACCGGAGGCCAGGGGGTGCAGCCTCCAAATTTGATCTCTTGGATGGTAAGGTCAGCATTAATTGCGACTGGCGGAAATGGTAAAGAAGACACAAGGAAGAGGACGCGAAGAGGATTGGCTGCACAGATGGATTCAAAAACCAATTCCCACAATAAAAATAATAAGTATTAAATTAATGTCAAGAGGATACAGTAAAAAGGGGGGTATTTTTAGTTTAGTAAAGAAGGTTCTTTCTAAAAGTCAGAGGATAAATGTGAAGTCATTTGGGCATTCACTGCAGTCTGCTTTGGGAAATATCTGTCTTCAAAAACATCAACAACTTGACAGCAGGCCTTGACCTGAAAGAGCTTACTTGGCAGGTATCCTATAAAATGCCACTGGTAGCAGTATAATATTACTTTGGGCAGGGACAGGCAATTTTTTTGGTAGCCAAGGATCCCAGCAGGTGGAATGATGACATTATAACTTCACTAAGGGGAACATGGCATTTTCCCAATTCTATTCCCTCTTCTGGGTTGGTGGGACGAGGGTATTTTGGATGTGTTAAATCCTGAATGTTTAGCACTATTTAGTTTCTGTTGTAACGTCAGGAATTTGTACCTCCATTTGGCAGTCTGCCAAATTTTGACAGGGCAAGCCTGAAATCTCCAGAGCTGGTGCAGGCTGTGGTTTGCTGACCAGTCATTTATTCTTACAAAACAGCTGCAACAGCAAAAAAAATGCTTTGATAGCTATCAATAGATAGCATGCCCAGGAAAAAAAATGCATCCGGAGTATCACTTCCTGCTACTAGTTCCAATTGACTTGCTAAGGTTTTGCTGCATGACCCCAAACCACCCCCACCCCCACCATTTACATAGATCAAAGCCAGCAGGCCTGGTAGAGGACTAATTTTGCATTTGTGGCAATTGGACCACATTCTCCTCCATGTGCTTGGCTAGTTCAGGAAGTTCAAGGCATGAAATGTCTTTGAATATTAGTAGCTCGGTTTGGTAGTTACGTTGTTGGTTTGAGCTCCGAGCTTGGCGATTTGGTTGCAAACGTTTCATCCACATTCAAGGAGACATCTTCAGTGTGCTTTGGATTGTCCTTGTCTGGGGGAGCACTGGCCTTTAAATACCTTTCTGAGTTCTGGTCTGATTTTGGGTTGTGTGATTGGCCAACTGTAGTTGCTGAGTCATAGTCCTTGGTTTTAAGTACCATCTGTGTTATATAAATTAGTTCTAGTTTTGTCGTTCAGATTTCTTCTGATGATGTCATGGTCTGGTTTCGGGTTGATTTGATTGGCCGCATGTGACGTGGTCTGATTTCTTGTGATCTGTCAAGTTATAACTTGGTTTGCAGCATGGCTCTTTGTTGGTCTTTAAATGCGGCCTTCAGGATCGTGGTGGATGTTGTTTTTTTCATTCCAAGTGGTTGGTAGATTGGATTGATGTCAATGTGTCTGTTTATTGATCTATTGGTAGAAAACCAGGCTTCTAGGAATTCCCTTTCTCTCCTTGATTTCGCCTGGGTTACAACTGTGGTCACGGTTAGATCGAATTTGTGTCCTTTTGAGTCTCCGTGAACAGATATGAGGGATAGAGGGTCGTGTCTCTTGATGGCCAGGAAGTGTTCGTGCAGTCTGGTTGATAGTTTTCTTCCTGTTTGGCCAACATAGTTCTTCTCACAGTTGCTGCATTAGGTCCAATATACAATGCCTGATCTTTAGTTTGTTTTTGTCTGCCATTTCGGTTTTGACTTCAAGGCATGCATAGGCATTTCAATACTTCGGTATTGCTCACTCCACCACGGAGCTTGTTCTCAATACAAGGCAGCACCAATGACATCAACATGCAAGTTGTGTATGAATGTGCCCCCTGCTGGCCTGTGCTATGCTGCTGCTGCTATTATTATTATTATTATTATTATTATTATTATTATTATTATTATTATTATTATTTTCTATTTATTAAACAAATTTTAATATAGGTGACACAGGGCGGCTTACAGCATTTGCTCACCAAATGTGTCTATTGACATAAAGCAACAGGCAATTAGCCAGGCCAGCATCAAAGATTGCTACCAAAAGTGTACCAGCATGAGAAAATTAGCAAAATAGCCTGAGAGATTGTTGCATCTCCTGCAAGCCACTCATTTGGCCTGATTCATCAGTGAGGAAGTCACTTCATTCTGCTTGATGCTAGGATTTGAATCAAAATGCAGAAACCTCTTCTATGAGACCTGTAACATAATGGAAAATTACTTAGTGGCACATATCTGTTTCAAGGTTTATTTCATATACATATAGATATACATATAGATATACATATAGATATACATATACATCATATACACACATACACACATACACGTATGTATGTATGTATGTATGTATGTATGTATATAACACAAATACATACCTATTTCCCTGGCTCAGCTAATAAGGAGGAGAGCCTGTGGCTTAGTGGCTAATACAACTGCATAATATGTAATACAGCCCTGGTTCGAATCCCAGTAAGGGTATGGCTAGCTAATGAGAGCTAAATAGCTTGAAATAGATCTATACTAGTCTCCCTTTATTTATTTATCAGCACAAATACAACACACACACACACACACACACACACACAGATTTTATATATATATAATCTGCCGTAATTGCAAAGCCTCATCCTGTTTTGTGGTCAAGGCCTCTTCAAATTCAAGTCCAATTTAAAAGAAACTAAAGACATCTGGTCACACCATGAATGAAAGGAAAAAGATTCAGAGAGAGAAGAATGAGACAGTTAGATTTAGAAAATAGCCTTGTATCCCCCAAAAAGTGCCCTGAAGAAAATTTGACACAATTCCAACCCAAACTTTGGCCCAGCAGATAGAAACTAAAGCTTCTTAATCTAAATGCCTCTAAATAGGCCCAAAGTGTTTATTTTTGTTGCATTATTTTTTACAAAATTATAGTATAGTATGTTTTAGCAACCATTTTTCACAGCATGGAAAGCTACTGGAATATACATAAACTCCTAGTTTATCTATCTATAATAATTAGAAATAATGGTTTTACTGTATCTCTTTCTACAACTCTGTCCTCCCAATAAAAACATAATATTTAAAGAAATATTTTTGATAGATGTATTTATCCTGACTCCATCAATGATGATACTATAACTTGAATTTTTAGAAGGAAGAAGAGAGGGGTGAATCAAAAAGATTTCAAGACCACATATATTCTGCTGTTTAATACACACATTAAAAGAAGTGAAACAAATCTTGTTTACTTACAAGACCCAGTCATCTTTCAATATCAGAAATACTTCTTAGGCTTTATTGCTTAAGATATATATGCCAAGAGAGAGCATATTCTTTCTTTCCCCAAAAATGGATCTTCCACATTTATCACAGGACTAAGTTACTAATTTTCATTTCACTTCCTTCAGTTCAGGAACTTGTTACTAAAATTGGATGACTTCCAATAAGGAAATGGTAAACTGTTGTCCCATGGATAGTGGGAAACACTATGGCTTGAAAACAGCAGGTGGATGCTGAATCTAGATTGCCAAAATTTCTCTGGAGAAAGGAGAGTTCTTGAGATTGCCCATTTGTACTCTAGGCAGCTGTTTATTGTAAGCAGGCAGCAGGAACCAAAGTTTTTGCAGTTGGCTTGCATCCCATTCAATAAGATTCCATTGAACACATACGAAGTGGCCTATATGGACTTGACTGAACCTAAACCTCTTAATCACTTTAGATTTAATTTTTTAATTGCTTTTTAATGATTGAAAATCTTTGGAACAGCAGATATTATTGCATTCGCTGGGTGAATCTCTTTCAATTTTTTAAGAGGTTTGAATTACAAGTCTAAGGTTTGTAAAATAAATGTTTTAATAAACCACAAATAGGGGAATGTTGATTTTAGAAAGTTTTAATTAGAGTAAGAGTTCAGAAGGAACTCAGATTAAGACTTTGAAATTAACTGTAAGAATCCTTCCCATGGGAAACTTTCGAAGTTTACATCTTGGGGGGGAAATAACTGATGAGATGTTTTGAAAGTTAGTCACTAGAAGGAACCAAAAGGAAATAAATACATCAATGGAGTTATTGAGAAAGAATTATGAATTTTGGACTCAGAAATTAATTTCAAAGATATCCACTGTTACGGATAATCTAAATGTCACAGAAGAGGAACAAGCTTCAGTGGATAAGATTGAAATTGATTTCAATGTGGACTTAAAACATAAAAATGAAATATAGGATATAATAGCCTAATATTCTAACTATTAAAAAAAACAACTAAATACAAAGCAGAAAAGTTATGTGGATAACCTTTTTATTTGTATTTACTAAAGGGACTTCTTAAAATTGTCAATTATTTGTGAGAAAAAATAAGGAAAACACAAAAAGGAAGCAGATGCTAGGACATTATCTAAGGGGACAAGAGATTGTTAGGAGGAAGGAAAACAAATATAACATTAACTAATTTGATCAACATCAAAATAGATGGCTTGCTATCTCTAGTAATGTTTATTGGGTTTCTACCTAGGATTGAATGATGATATTCTAATCAGGGGACAGAAATTTCCTGTTTTCATTTACATTAATAAATGTAAAGGAAAAGTGGGTTTATTAGGTAGAGTTGCTAATAGTTTTGTTATTTCTGATGACCATTAATGGACTTTTGCTGATTCAGATGGAATTAAGCTTTAAAAATCTGTTTATAGAGAATGGAGTGAGATATGGGTTTGTTGTATTACAAGAGATAGTGAAAGTTATTAATGAGGTTATAGCTACTTTGGCTTGCTAATTATAGTATGTTTGTCCAGCCGTAGTACACCCAGTTTACGCTTAATTCATACATGTCCATCAAACTTCTAATAATATTAGAATAATTTTTAGAACAATAAAAAAAAAATAAGCAACGTTCCAATTTTCATAAAATCTGTAGCTATAATTTTTTGATCGCCAAGAAAACCTTTGATATAATTTCTTTTTAGCTTACATTTATATTTTCCTTTGATTAATTAGCAGAACACAGAAAATTGTTGTAAGTTATATGTGTTTGTGTGTGTTTTTGTGTGTATGGGTAAATCTGTGGCTTTGCAAGTGTACATGAAAACATAAAAAGCTATTACTGTTTACTGGAAAGGCAAATGCACACCAATGCTCCTCCATTGGTCCTAAATTACAGAACATAATTTTGTCTTATTATCACCAATATTTTATCTTCTACACTAGCTGGCTAGTCACTCCTTTCTGAATAAATCCACATGTTTCTTTCCAACACTCAACCCCATAGGTGTTCACAGAGTGTAACAGATCTCTGCATGATAACTATTAAAGGAGACCTGGGTCACTTACCAGATTGTGAAGACCAGATTTGAGCATATTTGCTGTCAATCTACAGAACTCCTTGTACATTCACGAAGGCATGAGAATTTTAATGGAGCACACAAGCCCCTTTTTTTTTATTTCCTCCAACATAAAAAGTCAAGAAATGACCTTTTAACTAAAAACAAGAGAATGTTCATGTTTGTCCAGTTGTGAAAGATTTGTTTCACACCTGCAAGATTCAAAACACCTTGTTATATAAATATCCATCTTTGAAAACATAAAACCCTTTGGGCTGTTTGGATTCGTTTTTATACCAGTATGTGGGGGAAAAAACATGTTTTACTTTAAAATGAAAATGGTGAGACATGTCAATAATCACATTCCATCCCTCTGTGATGTAGAAGCACGTGCAACCAGAAAATATCGGTCCTTGCTTTGCTCTGATTTACTGACTGCTTAACTAAAAAGCCTAAAGCCATTTTTCATCTGCAGTACATTACAGAAGCATGTTCTGGTCAGATGGTTTAAATAGGTCTTTTCTTTTAATTCAATTAATTTGGATTTAATTTAATGAAAATGGAAGGAAAATGTGCACACAAAAGTCATATTCTTTGGGTTCCTCCTATCAAAATAATTAACAAGTTGAAAAACAAGTTAACATTCAAATTAAGAGACCCTTGGAAAGAGAGTGATGATTTGATTTGAAAGCAGAAAATGTTAAGTATTTGTGTGAGTGCCCCCCAAAAAGGAGGTGTCTCACATTAAGACAAATGTGCTAACATTTCTACAAAGAATAGTTGTTTTAGTCAAGGCTACTTTAGTATAATTGCCCCTCTGCCAAAGAAGCTCACCAGAAAGCCAGAAAATGTTGCATTTATGTTCAAAGATCCACCACAAAATCTAAACTTAGACTTAGTTGGCTCTTTTGCTAAAACATGATTGTCAGTTAAAATTATAAGTCACTTCATACCACATGAGAAAAATACATACCTTTATTGAGAGAGATTTCTGCTTACAATAAAAATAGAATTATTCAATGATGATGATAGCTGTTGATAAAAAATAATTGGTTACAATAATTGCAAAACAAAGCTAACAAAAGAATAGTGTCTTGTTATGACACTTGAATGCAACAGTTTTATTCAAGTGGCCAAAACTAGCCTTGGGATTAGGAGTTTGACCTTCACACCTTGAAAACAAGTGGTATTTATTGACCCATTCAGTGCTATATCCCTTTGCTAGTTAACTCCTGAAAGCATTGTAACTCTATCTTCAGTTTGCTGGGGAAGGAGATCTGGAAGTGTAAAGCATCAAATAAAATAAAGTATAAAAATAATTTTAAAAAATTAAAAAATATTTTTAATAAATTTATTACTTATTAAATATTTATTATTATATAAATTAAAAAGAAAATGAAAAAAACTCAAAGGGCAGACTTGATGGATCACTTGGTCTTTTTCAGCCATCAGTTTTCTATGTTTCTGAAATATTTGTAGTCATTCCAGTATAGAGTAATGGAAAATTCAAGTGTTTATTTGGTTCTCATGCACATTGCAGAGAGTTGGATTAGATGGTTCTTGTGATCCTTTCCAGCTGCACAATTCTATAATTCTGTGAAATTAAAATCAATAATCTTCAGTTCTAAAACCAAAAGAAAGCTTCTGCTAACCTGGTCAGAGTCTGGAGATGTTAATAGTTGACATCTATTGATAATCTACCAATTTGGTGACATGTTTTGGCATACAAACAATTTATAGTCTTTAGCTGTGATGACGAACCTATGGCACACATGTGTCAGAGGTGGCACGCAAAGCCCTCTCTGTGGGCACGTGCACCATTGCCAACTGCTCTTCTGGTTTCCGGCATGTGCATGTGCACCAGCGAGTTTCAAGGTGTTGATTATCACCTTTAAAGCGCTCCATGGCTCAGGACCTAGTTATCTGCGGGATCGCATCCTACCCCACACATCCCTGCGACCAATTCGCTCTCACAGAGAGGGACTCCTCCGGGTACCATCCGCTAAGCAATGCCGGCGGGCGGTGCCCAGGAGTAGGGCCTTCTCTGTGACGGGCCCAACCCTCTGGAACGACCTCCCCCCCGATATTAGAATCATTGCTGATCTCCGCTCCTTCCGTAAGAAACTCAAGACCCACCTGTTCCAATTAGCTGGCCTGGCCCAATCACAATCATAATCATAATTTAATCCCCGACCCTCCTGGCCAGTATTTTAAATTTTAAATTTTGGGGTATTTTAATTGGTTTTAATTATTAGCTAATTTCATGATCATTGTACAGACTTTTTGTTTAATTTGTTTTTCTGTGTTTTTGTACTTCTGTTGTTTATTGTGCATTTTATTCCTGTCTGTACACCGCCCCGAGTCCCCTCGGGGAGAGGGGGCGGTTTATAAATCGAATAAATGAAAATGAAATGAAATGAGTTGGTCTTTGTCCGTGTCAGAGCGCCGGAAGCCCAAAGATCAACTCGCCGGTGCACGCATGCACATAGGCCATCTGGTCTTCGTGTTCCTGGCACTCTGGCGCATACACCAACACACATGTTCTGGTTTGGGCACTCAGTGCCGAAAAGGTTCACCATCACTGGTCTATAGATATGCATTTGTAAATCTTTTTCAAATAATGCATATTCACAATTTGTGCACAAGAATCGGGTTTTTTTTTTTTGTTCAAAGCTATATGTTGAATCTTTGATATGGGATCTTATATACCATATGTATTTAAAGTATGGCTGAAACACAGATAACTAAATGATCTGATTCTATTTGTTTAAATTACTTTATAGTAATTACAGAATTACTTTAGCATATCATGAATCAGTGATATAAAATATATAAATCTAATATATGAGCCCTACTAAAGCTTATCAATACATAAAAACAATAGGCAGAGGCAGAAAACAGAACAATGAAAAAGTATCTGATTTAATGAAGATAGAAATTAGCTTAATATAACTCATAAAATTAATAAAACACCAACCATTTAATCTTTTTCTAATAACTTCACATTCCAGTCCTTCATTTATCACCCAGAGACAAGTAGGGGGAATGAGAAATGGTGGGGAGCAGATGGAAGATTAGCAAATCTGAATGATAGATTCATATCCAGCGTAAGGGAAACACTGTTCTAACATATCCTAGATCGGGGTCTCCAACCTTGACAACCTTATGAATTTTGGACTTCAACTTCCAGAATTCCTCAGCCAGCATGCATTGAATTCTGGTAGTTGAAGTCCACAAGTTGTAAAGCTGCCAAGGTTGGAGACCCCTGTCCTAGATTGTAGTCAAGTTGAATTTTAACTTTTGTTATTCAAAGTAGAAAAATGTTTGATGATAAATATGTTGTGAATATTAATTCTACTTGGAACAAGCCTAAATAAAATTCATAATATTACATGCAACTTGTTACAAATACCCACAAACCCAAAACCTTCTGCCATTATTCCCTATGCTGTTTGATTTCATGCAAAATTGCTCAGGGAAGGCTGTGGTACATTAGTGAGGATCATATACCTTATGGATCTCATTATTACTCAGTCTGATTCTAATTTGCTAAACTTGGATATCAAGCAGTGTGGCCACTAAAAACCAGATGAATATTGTCTACCCACAGTTTCCTCTAATAGGACCTTTCCTCCCTTACTGCCAGAATCACTGAAAATAACTGATTTAGAAGACCTGCAACTGAGATACTTGGCCTGGATTAGCAAAGATCAACAAATAACAATAGTTTATGTTGACAGTAAATGACCTGCTATCTAATATATCAAGTTATTGCAATTATGTCTAATGAACTTACTTCCTCAACCTTTTGTTAGTTGTCATTATTGTAAAAGGCAGGCCATAAAATCTACAAATGGGGACTCTCGCTAGCCTTGCGATGAGCCTCTTTCCCTTGATCCCAGATTGTAAATTCTCTAATAAATGTGTACAGATGGACGGTGTATTTGTTGTTCTGTCAAGTCAGGCCATGGAGAGGGGAAAGAAAGTTAAAAGCAGCCAGGAAAGGAACTAATGATGTGAGCTTGCTTCTGCCAAGAGGCACTTACTAAAATTATTGTAGCATTTAAAGAATATAATGAAGCGACATTTCTTTTTAACTTCATTGTTTCATCTGAATTAGGTTTAACAAGGGAAGATCAGGTTCCTAAGAGAACATGACTTACTTAGACTTATGCACTTGTGCAATGTTTCTTTGTGTGGCATGGCAACCAAAAATAACCCCCAACTCACTAGTTTTTCAGCTCTCTCCAAAACATGAAGTTATTATCAATGCTTTCCCTCATTTTTGCAATGGAGTGCACTTTGTTCCTGAAAGTTCCCTGTTGCCTTTGGTTTTCATGCTTTCAAATTGCCATGAGTTCGAAGTGAAAGGGGAAGATAATTTAATCCCCTGAAATGAATAAACATTTGAACAAATGATTTGAAAGGAGTTCATCATCTTTCTATTGGTCATTCAAGCAGCCCAGTTTTTTTAAAAGGTTTTTTTTTTTCATGAAAAGATATCTTTCACTTTAAGACACATGCTGGCTTTAATTAATAGAGTCCTTGCTTATTACAGAATACATATCTTGGTTCTAATCAATCACTACATTTTATGTTGTTCATGTCACTGACATCAGTGCCTGAACCGTTCCACTTAGAGTTATAGCCGAAGACAACAGAAAGCACCTTTCTTATTTGTCTTTTCTAAGCTAAATGGTCTCAAACTTTTCCTCTTTTCTTCTGAAGGCCTTTAGATCCTTTATGCTCTCCTCTTCCATGTCATAATAATAATAATAATAATAATAATAATAATAATAATAATAATAATAATAATAATAATAATAATAATAATAAATTATCTATTATTATTATTATTATTATTATTATTATTATTATTATTATTATTATTAATTAGATTTCTAGACCGCCCCCTCTCCCCGGAGGGACTCGGGGCGGTGTACAGGAATAAATTTAAAAAACCATACAAACAATCATATACATACAGTGGGGCAAAAAAGTATTTAGTCAACCACCAATTGTGCAAGTTCTCCCACTTAAAAAGATGAGAGAGGCCTGTAATTGGCATCATAGGTGGACCTCAACTGTGAGAGACAAAATGTAAAAAAAAAGACCAAACAATCACATTGGCTGATTTGGAAATAATTTATTTGCAAATTATGGTGGAAAATAAGTATTTGGTCACCTACAAACAAGCAAGATTTCTGGCTCTCACAGACCTGTACCTTCTTCTTTAGGAGGCTCCTCTGTCCTGCACTCATTACCTGTATCATTGGCACCCGTTTGAACTTGTCATCAGTATAAAAGACACCTGTCCACAACCTCAAACAGTCACACTCCAAACTCCACTATGGTGAAGACCAAAGAGCTGTCAAAGGACACCAGAAACAAAATTGTAGACCTGCACCAGGCTGGGAAGACTGAACCTGCAATAGGCAAGCAGCTTGGTGTGAACAAATCAATTGTGGGAGCAATAATTAGAAAATGGAAGACATACAAGACCACTAATAATCTCCCTCGATCTGGGGCTCCACGCAAGATCTCACCCCGTGGGCTCAAAATGATCCCAAGAACGGTGAGCAAAAATCCCAGGATCACACGGGGGGACCTAGTGAATGACCTGCAGAGAGCTGGGACCAACGTAACAAAGGCTACCATCAGTAACACACTACGCCGCCAGGGACTCAGATCCTGCAGTGCCAGACGTGTCCCCCTGCTTAAGTCAGTCCATGTCCGGGCCCATCTGAAATTTGCTAGAGAGCATTTGAATGATCCAGAAGAGGATTGGGAGAATGTCATATGGTCAGATGAAACCAAAATAGAACTGTTTGGTAGAAACACAACTCGTCGTGTTTGGAGGAGAGAGAATGCTGAGTTGCATCCAAAGAACACCATACCTACTGTGAAGCACGGGGGTGGCAACATCATGCTTTGGGGCTGTTTTTCTGCAAAGGGACTAGGACGACTGATCCGTGTACAGGACAGAATGAATGGGGCCATGTATTGTGAGATTTTGAGTGCAAACCTCCTTCCATCAGCAAGGGCATTGAAGATGAAACGTGGCTGGGTCTTTTAACATGACAATGATTCCAAACATACTGCCCAGGCAATGAAGGAGTGGCTTCGTAAGAAGGTCCTGGAGTGGCCTAGCCAGTCTCCAGATCTCAACCCCATAGAAAACCTTTGGAGGGAGTTGAAAGTCCGTGTTGCCCAGCGACAGCCCCAAAACATCACTGCTTTAGAGGAGATCTGCATGGAGGAATGGGCCAACATACCAGCAACAGTGTGTGCCAACCTTGTGAAGACTTACAGAAAACGTTTGACCTCTGTCATTGCCAACAAAGGATATATAACGAAATATTGAGATGAACTTTTGATACTGACCAAATACTTATTTTCCAGCATAATTTGCAAATAAATTATTTCCAAATCAGCCAATGTGATTGTTTGGTCTTTTTTTTTACATTTTGTCTCTCACAGTTGAGGTCTACCTATGATGCCAATTACAGGCCTCTCTCATCTTTTTAAGTGGGAGAACTTGCACAATTGGTGGTTGACTAAATACTTTTTTGCCCCACTGTAGCTAAAAATCAAATTAAACAACCCCTGTACGAATTTATAAAAATTAAAAACAGACCCTAAAACAATCCTAAAAATTTAGAAATAAAACTGAGGTGGGAAAGGTGGAATTAGGCCAAGCCGGCTAGCTGGAATAGGTGGGTTTTAAGTTTCTGACGGAAGGAGCGGAGATCCGTAGTCATTCTAATGTCGGGGGGAAGGTCATTCCAGAGGGTCAGGCCCATCACAGAGAAGGCCCTTCCCCTAGGCGTCGCCCGCTGGCACAGCCTAGTAGACGGCACCCGGAGGAGTCCCTCTCTGTGTGAGCGAATCGGCCGAAGGGATGTATGGGGCAGGATACGATCCCGCAAATAACTAGGTCCTGTGCCATGGAGCGCCTTAAAGATGATGGTCAACACCTTGAAACGCACCCGAAAAGCCACAGGCAGCCAGTGTATCCCGCGCAGGGGAGGTGTTACGTGAGAGTAGCTAAAGACTCCCGAGACTGCCCGCGCGGCCGCATTCTGAACCAGCTGCAGCCTTCGGGTGCATCTCAAGGGGAGCCCCATGTAGAGAGCGTTACAGTAGTCTAGCCGGGACGTCACAAGCGCATGAGTGACTGTGCGAAGGGCGCTCCGGTCCAATAGGGGATGCAATTGACGCACCAGGCGAACCTGGTGGAACGCCCCCCTGGCCACGGCTGTCACATGGTCATCCATGGACAGCCGGGCATCCAGAAGGACGCCCAAATTGCGTACCTGATCCACGGGGGCCAGACGTTCGCCCCCAATGGCCAGTGATAGAGTAAGCTGGTTGAACCGGGGCGCTGGTAGCCACAGCCACTCAGTCTTGGATGGGTTGAGCTTGAGTCTGTTGTTAGGGTTCTAAATACCATGAAGAAATAAATCATTGTCCAAGGCAAAACATCCTTTAAGGTGCAATTTATTCTGCAGGCATGTTAGCACGGCTATGGAAAATTCCAACTCTGGAAGTACATCCTCTAAGTTCACCCAGTTGAAAGTTCATGATCTCTCCCCACACCCACAAATCCATCACATGTTCCAATCATCATCTTCCACGCTGGCATGTACACCCATCTTCTTCCGGCCAGGTGTCGATGTGCGGAGACAAAAGATGACCTTGGCTTCTACAAAAGAATGTCAACAATCCATTCTACAATCCTACTCCTTTCTATTCCCCCCTCCCAACTACTACACTAATGAAACAGCATAGAAAATTATAAGAAAGTGTGGCAGGCCAAAGATCCTAAAAAGAATATAACTACAGGCCTGACAGGCAGCCTCTCCTCAAAAGAAAAACGTTTCCTGCAAAGAGAATAACATAAAAGTTAACATAACAAAATTAACCACCGCTTCTCCACCCAGGGGAACCCCTTGACTTCTCGGGAAACTTCCCATTGAATTTCTTTACTAACTTCTCCACTTTTAGGTTCCCACTGTTCACCCAATTAGCTTCAGACCAAGGGTAACCCTTCCAATGCACTAAGTACTGTAAGCAACCCCTATTCAGCCTGAAATCTACAATTTTTTCCACCTCAGATTGTGTTTCCCCTTCCATCACTAAAGGAGGAGATTGAGCTTGGGTGGATGCTCTTCTGTTAGACCCAATTACTGGTTTCAACAAGCTACAATGAAATTCTGGGTCAATTTCCCCTAGACTTCTGGGTAGACTGAGTTGAACTGTGACTGGGTTAACTATCTTCACTATTGGGAATGGACCAAGAAATTTTAGACCCAATTCCTTGCTAAGCATTTCTAATCTTATGTATTTGGTAGATACAAAAACATTGTCCCCCACACGGTAGGGGTTTTGGAGCGAGCGATGTTGATCATCTTGCTTCTGGTAGGCTTCTGCCGCAAATGCTAGAGCCTTCTTCGTATTCTCCCATCCTTTCTTTAGCATGTCCATCCATTCACTCAAAGACATGAAAGAAGGAGGTTCTCTAGGCAACTCAGGCATGGCAACAACTTCCATGCCACTGGTAATCTGGAAACCCGCTAATCCTCTGCTGCTGTGGACCGCATCGTTGTACGCCACTTCGGCGAAGGGTAGCAAGTCCGACCAGTTGTCTCGCTGATAGTCCACAAAACACCGGATGTATTGTTCCACCACCGCATTGGCTCCCTCTGCTGCGCCGTTCATGCTGGGATGAACCTCTGAGCTCAGTTCTTGTGTGGACCCAATGGATCTCAGGACCTCTCTCCAGAACTTGGCTGTGAACTGGACTCCGCGGTCTGAAATGATCCTCTTGGGTACTCCGTGCAGGCGATAAATGTGTTTCACAAACATTTTTGCTAATTCGTTTGCGGAAGGCAATCCTGAGCAAGCAATGAAGTGTGCCTGCTTAGAAAACAAATCAATCACAGTCCAAATTACTTTATGCCCACTGCTGTCTGGGAGTTCCAGGATGAAGTCCATTGCGACCTCTTCCCACGGCCGTTTAGGGCTCTCTGCTGCAGGTGCTGTAGGTTCTGGGCTCTTGGATTCAATCGTCCACGGCTGGCCTTGTTCCTCCTCCGAGGCCTCCCCCTTGGTAGGACTCTTCGTCACCTGAAGTTGGGGGTCCTCTTCCAGAGGTCGGTTGGGCATTTCCCCCTCCGAGGCCTCCCCCTTAGTTGGACTCTTTGTCACCTTCAGTTGGGGATCCTCCTCTGGAGATTGTTTGCCCTTTTCCTCTTCCGAGGCCTCCCCCTTGGTAGGACACTTTATCACTTTAAGTTGGAGATCCTCTTCCAGAGGCTGTTGGCCCAGATGACTTTTCTGTGCGGGCATCTGGGGCCCTCTCTTAACCACCGTGGCAATTGGTACACACGTTTGTTCTTCGGCAATTCCCTCCTCCGAGGCCTCCCCCTTGGTAGGACTCTTCGTCACCATAAGTTGGGGATCCTCTTCCAGAGGTTGTTTAGGCTTTTCCCCCTCCGAGGCCTCCCCCTTAGTTGGACTCTTTGTCACCTTAAGTTGGGGATCCTCCTCCGGAGAATGTCTGCCCTTTTCCTCTTCCGAGGCCTCCCCCTTGGTAGGACACTTCCTCACCTTAAGTTGGGGATCCTCTTCCAGAGGTTGTTGGCCCAGATGACTCTTCTGTGGTGGCATCTGGGACCCTCTCTTTACCGCCGTGGTGGTTGGTGCACACGTTTGTGGCATTGGGGCTGGAGCCAAGCACTCTGACGCTCTGTGGCCAAGTTGACAACAATGGTGGCATTTAATTGGGCCCCACGAGGAATGGAACCTAGTTACCTCTCTAAACTCAGGAACCGTTTCATCACACTGCCTTGCTCTCCAACTTGCAGCTGCCCCCTTGGTAAACCCTTCTTCCATGGTGGAGATTGCTTCTCTGTAGGAAGGTGGAGTAAGAACCTTTTGGGGCATTGCAGATGCACCTTGTCCCGCTTCCCATCTTGCAGGCCTGGCTTTGGTAATCCCTTCTTCCATGTTGGTGATTGCTACTCTGTAGGAAGGTGGGGTAAGAACCACTTGGGGCCTTGCAGGCGCACATTCTCCCGCCATCCACACTGCAGGCCTCTGTTTGGTAATCCCTTCTTCCATGGAGAATTCTTCTCTGTAGGAAGGTCTGGTAAGAACCTTTTTGGGCCTTGCAGGGGAGACTGGAACCGGTGGGGAGGTCAATCCCTCGGTTGGCCACTGCCCAGCTTTCTGCCATGGTGCCATCTGCTGAGGGAGGGCAGGTGCCCACTGGCATCCCTCCCATCCATGACCTGGGGTTAAGACCCATCCCGGGGTTGCCTGCTTCACAGGTTGCAGCTCAACCAATGATGGCTGGCTAGGGTGTTTTACGTGCCAAGGACCCTCCTGCTGGCTTGGAGGAGTTATGGGCCAAGTAGGTGCCCTTTGCTGGCTTGGATGAGTTATGGGCCAAGTAGGTGCCCTCTGCTGGCTTGGAGCATTTCCCCATGCTGATGGCAAAGGAGTTGGTAAGTAGCATCTCTTCCATCCAAGTCCTGGGAGGAAAGCCCAATTTACTGCCCAATTTGCTTCATTTACTGGTTGCAGCCCCATTTGTGGTGGCTTGCAAGTGACAGATGCTGGAAAAATTCCTTCTTCCTGCCTCCTTTGAAATTCCCATTTTGAAAGGGAATCTTTCTCCCATCTAGTTGCAGGGTGATAAGCCATTTCATTTATTGCCGTCTGGAAGGAGCCCAAACCTCTGTTCTAGGTTTTTTTTTCCAAGCCTTGTTTCCAAGCTGGGGGGAAGGAGGGGGAGCATGCACTCACAATTTTCCTGAAGAAGTATGTCTGCGACCTTCCTTCGTCTTGTCGTGTCTCCTCCTGCATTCCTCCTGATGCAATTAAACTGGAAGCAGCATTCCATTGCCTTTGAAGTTCTGCACTCAGCTTCTTATCACCAAAAGCTTCTCATTTATTCTTCGCTGATATTTACGCTGTCCCGGTCAGCATTGGGAATGCCGAGACCCCATCACCAGATCTTCCATCACCAGCCCTTCCCCCTTGATAGGGGGAGGGAGCTAGTGAATTATTTTAAAGTAGAGAGTTGGAATAATGTTAGGGTTCTAAATACCATGCAGAAATAAATCATTGTCCAAGGCAAAACATCCTTAAAGGTGTAATTTATTCCGCAGGCATGTTAGCACAGCTATGGAAAATTCCAACTCTGGAAGTACATCCTCTGGGTTCACCCAGTTGAAAGTTCATGATCTTCCCCACACCCACAAATCCATCACATGTTCCAATCATCATCTTCCACGCTGGCATGTACACCCATCTTCTTCCGGCCAGGTGTCGAGATGCGAAGACAAAAGATGACCTTGCCTTCTACAAAAGAATGTCAACAATCCATTCTACAATCCTACTCCTTTCTATTCCCCCCTCCCAACTACTACACTATTGAAACAGCATAGAAAATTATAAGAAAGTGTGGCAGGCCAAAGATCCTAAAAAGAACATAACTACAGGCCTGACATATAATCTTACCTGGGAAAAGACCCGAATACAACAAGACCAGCATATCTACACCCGTGAAAATCTACAAAAACCTCAGAAAACACACACACACACACACACACACATATATGTTTTCTGAGGTTTTCGCGGGTGTTTGTATGTACGTCTTTGGTTGTTCGGGTTTTCTCCCATGTAGAATTGGAAGTATCTTCACGACGTTTCGATGAAGTCTCATTCATTCATCATCTTCAGGCTGGTGCTTCCGGCTTGGTGCTTCCAGGAGCAATGTGAGATCTCAGCCGGTTCCTCTTTTTAACTGCCAGTGGGGGTTTGAGCTGATTGGGTGGGAGCTTGGCTGCATTCTGATTGGGTGGAGGTGTATTCTGATTGGTGGGGGGCTTGGCTGTGCTCTGTTTTTTTTATTGGATGGGAGTTTGGCTGTGCTCTGATTGGATGGGGGCGTGTTCTGTGGGTGGGGGCCTGGTTGTGCTTTTGTTAGTCTGAGTTGCAGAGGGATTTGAGCTGGTGAGCTGCGTTACTGTTGTTTGGCTTCGCGTTTGTGGTCGTGCCACATCTCCGTGGTGGGCATCAGTTTGCTTCATGTATGGATTGGAGGGCTTTAAAGTGGCTAATATTGCAGCTGTGGTCTGGCTTCTGGTTTGTGGTCGGGCTTCTGGTTTGTGGTCATCATCGGTGTGGGTTTGGGCTTGCTTTTTGCGTGGATGTGTGATAGTGACATCCTGTGTGGTTTTCGTGAGTGTGGGTCTGGTATCATTCTTTGAGCACAGCCCAGCCCCCCACCAATCAGAATACACCTCCATACACACACACACACACACACACACACACACACACACACACACAGATAACTCTAAATTATATATATATAATTTAGAGTTAAATAGCGTATTTTTTATTATATTGTATTTTTTATTATAGCCAAGCTACACACTAGAACAGGGGTGTCAAACTCAAGGCCTGGGAGGGTGGATTTGGTCTGCAGAGTGTTTAGATCTGGCCCGTGGAGCCGCCCTAAAAACAGCAAAGGACCAGCCTGCAGTGCCTTCTGCCAGTGAAAATGGAGCTCCATTTTCACTGGCAGAGGGTGGCAGGAGGCCGTCACAGCTGAAAACAGAGCTCAGGAGCCCATTTTCACTGGCAGAGCACTCTGGCTACCACAGGCACCCCCGATAAGAGTGATATCAAGCTGGCCACGCCCACCCTGGCTACACCCACCCTGGCCCCTGAGGTCAAACACAATCCTGATGCAGCCCTCAATGAAATTGAGTTTGACCACCACCCCCTGCACTAGAGGCTCAAGAGAAAATGTAATAAATGGAACAGATATATAAACGAAGATGGCCCAAATTCATTTGAGTGATAGGTTCTATGTCTCAGGAAATTAAAAGTAATCATATAAGAACTAATGTTCAGAGGTGACAAAAACATACAGTTCCATCAAAAGACTGCTTCCAAATCCGTAGAGAAAATAGTGCTTTTATTTACAAAATATAATCCATCATTTATTATTACAATAATCTAAAAAGTAAGTTTACAATAAGCAGAAAATAATAAATGGATTTTTTATTTTCAAGTTTTACCTCTTTTATTTTCAAGTTTGTCACTTTACTATAGAAAGTGGCAAACGTGGAAAATCACATTAAAGAGAATTTTCCAATGTCAGCAACAACTCAAGGTGTGAATATTAAATATTCAAATATGGACTTGTAAAACACAGGTTTCCTTTAAGAAATATTAGTGCCACTTTAGTTCTAATTAACTTAGTAATAATTAGCAATAATAATATTAACATTAGTTCATTATGAAGTATTAGTACCTCTTTATAAAGCCTTAGTAATACCACATTTAGAATACTGCATCCAGTTTTGGTCACCGTATTATTAAAAAGGGTATTGAGATTCTGGAAAGAGTGCAGAAAAGAGCGAAGAAGCTAAAACATATGAAGAATGGTTGCAGGAATTAGATATGTCTAGTTTAGTTTTAAAAAGATAGGTGATATGATAGCAGTGTTCCAATATTTGAAGGGCTGTCACAAAGAGGAGGAGCTGTCACAACCTATTTTCCAAGGAAGACAAGAAACAATGGATGGAAATTAATCAAGGAGAGAACCAACCTAGAATTAATAAGAAATTTCCCAACAGTGAGAACAATTAAGCAGTGTAACATCTTGTCTTCTAAAGTTGTGGGCACTCCATCACTGGAGGCTTTTAAGAAGAGATTGGAGAGTCATTTGTCTGGAATGGTATAGGGTCTCCTGCTTGAAGAGAGGGTTGAAGACCTCCAAGGGTCCTTTCAAAACTGTTATTCTGTTAGATCAATAATACTTCTCCTTTCTTGCCTTCAACTCAGAGCTTCTCTTCATGAGATAGTGCCTAGTCTTGTTTTTTCTTCATTTTTTTTCCCGCTCTTAACCTCCAAGCCTCTATGGTTTCTTCTTTCCTTTTGAGGGGTGGGTAAATGGTACCCTCACTCGTTTTTCCTTCCTATGGTCATTTTGCCTCCAAGGAACAGAGTCGTCCTTTCAGAGAATCCAGCAGCAGCTGCAGCAGCGGAAAGTCCAATTCAGCAGGCATGTGAGGGAATGAGAAGAATTTCATTGGAAACCATTTGGGGTACTCCACTCCCCCCAGATTCTACAGTAGCCTAGTGTTAGCATCAAAACCTGCTCCCAATAACCGTCTCTGCTTTGAAGCAGAAATGAGAGAAAGAGACTGGCTTTAAGAAGTATGCCCTGTGGAAATTTACACATCAGACTCTAAAAGAAGAGCAATGTGCATTTAGGAAAGTGGGTTTTGGTCAATCTATGTTAATAAATAACAAGGGCCCATGTGTGTGTGGAAAGAAAATATTTGTAAGAGGAAAAAGTCTGACAATAATGATCTATTAAAATGGACAGTAAAACAAGCAAGTGTTTTCAACCATTTCTGTATCTCGAACAGAAGGAATGAATTTAGCCTCCTTTAAGCCTTACTTATAAATGAACCATTGAACCAAGGTTCTCACTTGAGCCACAAATGAACAGGTTCAATTATCCTACTTCGGACACATTATTAAAGGCCCAGCTTTTTGAAGAAGGCTCTAATGATGGGAAAGATGGAAGTAAAGAAAAGAATGATCAGCAGCAAAATGGATGGATTCAATTACAATGGCAATGAATATACATCATTGGAAAGGTGAAAAGACCAGGTTAGAGGTTGATCATCATGGAGAATATCCATATGCCACCATAGCCATATACCTTATGCCACCAGACTTGAAATTTTGGACTTGTACAACCTTGAATTACGTCACCTACGGTCTGACCTAAGCATAGTACACAAAATTGTCTGCTACAACGTCCTACCTGTCAACGTCTACTTCAGCTTCAACCGCAATAATACACGGGCAAAAAATAGATACAAACTCAAGGTAAACCGCTCCAAACTCGATTGCAGAAAATGCGACTTGAGCAATAGAGTGGTCAATGCCTGGAAGGCTCTACCTGACTCCATTGTTACTTCCTCTAACCCCCATAGATTCAACCTTCAACTGTCTACCGTGGACCTCACCCCATTCCTAAGAGGTCCATAAAGGGGCGTGCATAAGGGCACCAGCGTACTTACTGTCCCTGTCCTACTGTCCCTATTTATTTGTACTGATTTCATGTCCTTATGTCCACGTTTATACTTATACCTGTTAACTTTATTTTAAAAAAGCAGTTATTGATTTTCCTTGTCTCATCTCATCTCTTTTTGAACTAAACAAAATACATCCAGGCTCTAATTTCGGCAAAAGTTCTTATGTTTTCTGGAGGCACAGGAGCGTTCTTATAGGAATGTACTGACAACTTAAACAGTAGGCAGCTTTTATAAGTATTTACAATTTAAAAACCCAACAATCCCAAATATTTGTGGACATTATTATGCATCATCACATAAGTATAATCCAAAGACTTTTTTAAAAAAAATGTTCCGGTTACTTTTTTATAATATCTTTATTAAATTTCAAAAGGACACAGTATAATACATAATAATATAAAAGGAAAAGGAAATAGCAAAACAAATTAAAGGTCACAGATAGCAAATATATATATATGATAAAAATTATCTTAATCTAGAGATAATATTGAACAACCTTTCTCTAAATTTAAGTTAAAAATACCAATATTTAAAATACTAGTAATCAATTTTCTAACATACCACATTCATAAAATATTAACTTTGGTCTAACATATAAATAAATTGTCAAGTACAAATAGTCTTGTATTTAAAATGTTACAATATTTCTCTAACCCAATCCAATCTAATCATCAAATCTCAAAGTTAAAAGCGGATTTTTCTTTTGGTTTCGTAAGAAACACAATAGTCGCAGGTGGCAAGAAAAAAAAACCCTTGTGTATTTTCTGTCTTAAAATGAAAATAAACTCTAGAACTTTGAACAGCTAAGCATGTGCTATGAGTAACTTTGCATAACCTATTCTGTGTTACAAATGCATTTGATACCCATTATAACAATAATTAAAGAAACAGGCAACAGTTGGAAACACCTGATGCATTTTCATTTGGATGCAGGCTCCGAGCACCCATTGAATTCACAGATTGAGACAAGGACACTCAAATGTTGTGGTTTGTGCTAAAATTACAAAATAAATGTGTGTAAAATGCTGCCCCTAAAATGAAAGTAATGATTTCACTGGGGTTAGTTAGATTAAGATTAAGAATGGTTGAGGCACCAGGCTACAAACCCAGAGGTCTGTGAGTTCTAGTCCCACTTTAGGCGTGGTGGTTGGATGGATGGATGACTTTGGGCCATTTGCTCTGTCTCAGTTTGCAACCTCAGTCTCGGGCAACAAACCAGTCAGTCAATTCCTGTTGCAACCAACAAATCAACATTTGGCTGATCCAAAAAAAGGAGACTCTGAACTTGTAGAAAAACACTAGGAAGAAAAAAAAAGTTGGGCAAACAAATAATGGCCTTTTAATAATTTAATTATATATCAAATGTGTAAAAGGTAGAGACCATATATTATAAAATATAACCAAATCATTGAAAATAGCTGGGGAAAAACCCTAATAAATTTCAAAACCTTATTTTTAAAGGGAAGGATGAGTTTGTTCACTTTTGCATTCTTTCTGAAATTGGGGCTTAATTTGAAGAACGGAGGAGATGAATGGGGGACTGTTTCCTTGCTTCAAATCAACTTCTCTTTAAGTCCAATAAAGATGATACAGCTAACAAAATGCTGTCAGGTTCTAAGTTTTTTGGGGGTGCTTTCTTTCTTTCTCCCAGTACAGCTTCACTTACTTACTTATTTGCTTAGATTTATTTATTTATTTGTATTTAGATTTATTTATTTATTTATTAGACTTATGTGTACTCCATCTCATCTGAAGGCGATTCTGGGTGGCTTCCAATCATTAAAAGCCAACAAACATTAAAATGACTTTTTTAAAAAAAGGATTAAAAGGATAGAGCTCTGCATTGAAGTGTTGCATCTTCCAAACATTTGCTTCTCCTTTCAAGGCAAGCATAGTGGGCTCAATACAAAACAAAAATCACACTGCAACGCTCTCTACATGGGGCTGCCCTTGAAGAGCACCCGGAGGCTTCAGCTGGTCCAGAATGCGGCCGCGCGGGTTGTCATGGGGGTACCTAGGTGCTCCCATGTTACACCCCTTTTAGGCGGCCTGCACTGGTTGCCGGTTGTTTTCCGGGTGCGATTCAAGGTTTTAATTATGACCTTTAAAGCGCTCCATGGCTTAGGCCCAGGGTACCTGCGAGACCACCTACTGCCACCAGTAGCCTCCCACCGTCCAGTACGATCCCACAGAGTTGGCCTCTTCAGGGTGCCGTCGGCCAGACAGTGTCGGCTGGTGACCCCCAGGGGGAGAGCCTTCTCTGTGGGAGCGCCTTCCCTCTGGAATGAGCTGCCCCCGGAGCTTTGCATAATCCCTGACCTCCGGTCCTTCCGACGTGCCCTAAAAAGTTGGCTTTTCCAGCAAGCTGGCCTGGCCTGTTAATTTTAACTCATTTTTAAATGTATTGTCTTATAAATTTGGTTTTTTTTGGGGGGGGGATATGTATTTAATTTCTTTTTATCTTTTGGGATGTGTGTTTTTTAATGTTGTACGCCGCCCTGAGTCCTTTTGGGAGAAGGGCGGCATATAAATCCAATAAAAACAAAACAAACAAACAAACACACTCAGGTTTCATTCAAAATTCAGGAGCCGTTGAGTTGCTTTGCATTCAACATGCTTTTGCCTCAAACCAATAAGCTTGTTCGGAGACCTTAATCAGAAGGTCCTCCCTAGCAATTCTTCATTTATTGTCTCCTAACTGCCCTGGGGATTGTGACTTGCACTTTGAGAAACACAAAGTCAGATGTCTTCAAAACAATAGTAGACAGAAGTCTTCTCCATTGCATCCACCATATCAATTTCTTAGATGTGTCTATTGTATGAAGCAATCTAACATTCCCAGCCTACTAAGGCTTGAAGAAGGCTAGGAAATAATTGCAATATGAGAATAATGTATCTTTGCTTCTGTTGGAATGAAATGGAGATGACACAATTTGAATTTGTGAGTCAAAAAAATCCAAGGAACTTGTAAGTGTGTAATTCACTGTCTTTTTGTAGTATTACAGAGCATCATCTCTGCCATTTCCTTGACAGATCTTTTGTTCTCAGGAAGCCAATGTGGAAAAAAAGCAAATGTGCCAGGAACACCTATCCTCCTGATTCCCCCTACTTGTGAATGGAAAACTGAAAGATTTTTTTAAAAGGAGAGAGAAAGGATAAGAACATTTAAGCATTGGCAAAGAGCTGGAGACTATTTTTAAGATTAATAGGTGCAATATATCCCCAATGTACTCATTTCATTTCTGAATGAAAATTGTTTATATGGAAGCACCAATCCTGATAAGAGTCAATGGTAATGTAAGGTATTTTGCATATAGAAGACTCCAAGGTTTTGTCTCTTGACATCTCCTGTTAAAATGGTCAGATACTATACAGGTGGGCAGATCCTGGTCTTTTTCCACGATAAGATTCTTCCAAAGGCCTTCAACTCTTTACTCTCCCTTTTTTTCCAAACAGCAAAACATCTGGTAGGTGTACTACAGTCAGCCATACTGTAATTATCAGAATAACCATTTAAATGGGGAAAGAAGGGGAAAGGGGAAAGGAAGGGAAAGAGTTGTACATAAGAACAGATTTTGTGAATTGTTCAGAGAATGTGTTATGTCAGATCCAAGGGAATACTAAGTGTAAAAGGGAGTGAAGGAAATGGTATATGTGATGTTGTGCTTGAGGAATGAGTGGATGAACGTATGTAGCTCTTGTACACCAATGAAGCTTTCAATGAAGTGGTGGGATTCAAATAATTTAACTACCAGTTCTCTGCCCTAATGACTAGCTGGATAGGTGGAGCTTGGTGGTCATATGACTGGGTGGGCATGGCCAACTTAATGTCACTCACACCGATTGGCAGCCTTAACTGCTACAATGTAATAAGGGTTAACTGGAGAGGCAGTTTCTGTAAGCAGGAAAATCAAGATTAGGCTAGAAATAAACCAGAATGTTTCCTTCCTGCCTTCCTTACAGGATTAGCCCTATGAAGAGGAAAAAAAAACAAAAGGAGATTTCTTCCAACAACCGGTTCTCTGAACTGCTTAGAAAGTTAACAACCGGTTCTCCCAAATAGGTGCGAACTGGCTGAATCCCACCACTGAGCTTTCCCCCCCAAAAAAAAACATTTGCTGACTTTGGGAGGATCAGGGAATTAAAAAGTCAGAACCTCTACCAAGACCTGTGATAGCTAGTCAATCTAGATTTTGTTCATGAGACTGCGAGTTTTATAGAATCGGAGACTTTTAAGGTAATTCAGGTCATCTAGTCCAGGCGTCTCCAACCTTGGCAACTTTAAGCCTGGCGGACTTCAACTCCCAGAATTCCCCAGCCAGCAAAGCTCAGAAAGTTACAGCAGTATCAATATCCATCACTGCTACAGCAGCCACACAAAGCACTTTAGAATGATAATTCCGGATTTCAGGGAGGGGGAGAAAAAGTATTCTTCCTTTGGATCTGCAAAACTAAGAGCATTCCACCTGCATTGCTGGCAGATGGTTTACTCAAACCAACCACTAGCTAATTCAAAATACAGGGCTGAACATCTGCTGGTAAACATGCAGCAAACAAAAAATGCAGCTCTGAGCCAAACATCTGCTAAGTGTGGTCCACTTTGCTGCTCATAACCTAAGCAATGTTTTCTGTTAATCATTAACAGAATTATTGATTTTAGATGTGTATCACAGCACTATAATTTTGTCAGGGAGTAGACCACATAAGTTGATCTTTTTCTGGTTGTTTCATTTTGTCTTATTCCAAGAGTCCGTAAATTGATGGCCAGGACAAAAAGTATAATTGACATCATCTGTGGGAAATATTTCATAAAACAACAGGCCCAGATGTAGGATTAAAGCCATGTGGTAGTAAAATACCACACGGAAAAGGGGGGAGATCCCAAGTTCTATGGTTTTATATTTTTGGGACTGTGCGCCTGTGTGTGTGTGTGTGTGTGTGTGTGTTAGAAAAACAGATGTGCTATTCTACCAGTCTGCTTGCTTTTCAATTTTTCTTTTCTTAAAAGAAAAACCCGAATAAAGCCCGTTTCCCAGAACTGCACTGGAAGGGATCATAAATTGGTTGCAGGCACCTACTTATATCATACAATCTTAAGTCTGCCAGTCTTTGAAAAGAAAATAAATGGAAGATGCGTGGTTCTTTTTTTTGTTTTTTTAAAGGTAGTGAAGATTATACAAACAGGCATGCTCAATATTTATATAACACCTTCAGGCATATGACCCTGTCTATTACTTCCTGGGAAGATTTTCTTCCCTTGGAATGAAAACTGGAATGAGTTTTGCACATGAAGATCCTTTTTTTTCCAAGCCAAAAATAGTGTTCATCATTCTGAATGCTCTGAAGTAGAAAATGATCCACAGAAGGATTTGCATTTTGAGATTATCTTCTTCTCCCACACCAAAACAGTGCCAAGAAACCCCTCTTGCCAACACACCAAACCTCGCTAGAGGTTTACACAAGAGTTCTCAAACAGCAAACCATCCCTTCTAGAACCATAGAAGAGACACCACCCCTTCCAGTAAAAGCTTGGAGTTGTGAACTGTAGCTAGAATTCCCGACCTTTGGACCAAGGATCATGGATGGTGGGTGGTATCAGGAAGAACTTCAAAACTAGCCTTCAATGTCTACTCTACCCTAAAAACACTAGCAGAGGGGGAATCCTTTCAATTCAAATCTCTTCAGCCTGCAATGAAAAGACATGTAGCACCCAAGTCTTTCGACCCATGTAGCCTAGAGACTCAAGCCTTGGGTGTGGCTTCAGAGGCCCTTCCCAAAGTTTCTGCCAGTGATGTGGTTTATGAAACATACACTGGAAATTATGAAATGCATGGGGATTACTCATTTAAACTACTGGATTCATTATGTTATGTTTTAGTGATAAATATGTTTACATTTCACTCAATCAAATTTACTTTTTATCTTGGGCCTGTGCAGTAGTGGGTTCCTAACCAGTTTACTACTGGTTCACTGAGAAGGAGTTTTGCATGCGCGCTGCTTTCTTCGCTTGTGCATGCCTTCCACACATTGCTGCGCATTGCTGTGCATCGTTGTGTATGCACAGTTGACTGAAAACTGTTCTACACATGCGCAGAAACATGCCTGCAATGGCAGAAGAGACTGGGGAACCAGTTAGGGGCGTGGCAGGCCTGGGTCCAGCGACCCAGGCCACCATACCACTACCTGTTCAGCCAAATCGGTCCAAACCTGTAGGAACCCAACACAGGGCCTGTGTCCCAGCAGAGCCACAATCCACTTTATGCAACCAGACTCAGTCATTGTTAAAAGCAGATAGACCCCCTTTAGTTACGAAGATGTTGTGCACTGCAGCCAGAGCTAATCATTTAGATGAAGTTTCTTTCTTTAATCCTCAATCTGGGTTTGCTTAATTTTAATCAGCATTCCAGGTTATTCCTCAGATCTTTCATCTTTAGCTTTTTACGGAGCTATTCAGTTTTACTAAAACCTAGCTTTCACTTTCCCTAATCTCATCTCACCGGGAACTGAACCACACCACGTTCAATGTTGAGTCACTCACTAGCCCACAACTTCAGCTCTAAACTTGATGCCACTGCCAGTCACTGGGATGTTTCACTTGGCCAAGCAGATTCTCACCTCCAATTTTATGTTGGAGGGCTAAATCAAGAATATGGGCAAAAATAGAAGAAAATTCACAAACTACCAGAGCATATGTATTGATGGTTGCTTTCTGAAGACTGCTGCAGAAGATAAAGGTGATTGTGATGGAATGCAGTCTGAATTCCCAGGAGAGAAGGGCATGCATTCTAGAGGAGCAAGAGACAATTCAGTGTGAGAGAACAAGGGTGAAGACAGTTCCTCCCTACTAGTTCTCAGAGTATATGCTTTAAGGGAGTGGTTTAGTTTGGCAAGATGCTGTCTTTAGGTGAACAATAAGGAAATCTGCTTAGAAGAATTACAACATGTTTGTCTTGGGTTTTGGAGCTTGACATTGTTGGAGATATGCAGAAGACATTACCTGGGCAAAAGTGTTGTTGTTGTTTTTTTAATCCAGAACAAATTAAACTTTTAAAAAAAAAAATCCAGAATGAGATAATCCTCAGTAGCAGTTCACATAGATACCTCCTTCATTTACAGGCGGAGGAGGAGGTTCAGACATGAAAGATTCCCCTAATACAACCAATCTCAATAAAAGTAGGTTTAGCCTTCTGTCATTTCCTGGTCTGGTATATGTGATAACTTTATGTATGCCTACACTTCTACAGCTGGTCTCTGCTTTTCAATGTCATCCTACAGAGATCAGCCATGCGATTTGCAGAGATTTCATCTGGCCAATCTAAGTTAGACACTGAATCAAATGTCTTTCACTTACAAAAAAATATGTGTTGTGTTCCCCCACCAGGAGCAACAGCATAATTTCCTCCAGATAAGGCAAAACATTGTAGATTTTTAAAAATGCCCCGCAGGAAGCTAAATCAGTACAGCGAGTTTGCATGTACCTGTTTCAAGCAATCAAGTTACATAAACTAAAACAATTATATTTGAATCAGGACCTAATCATGCAAAGGGTCAGTAGAGACATTCTTGGCCTAAATTCCAAGTATTTAAACAGGCAGCAGAAATTCCCCAGAACAGATACATGTTTTTAAGCTTCAGTTCACCTGGTCTTTTGACACAGGTGTTTGAGATGATCATCAAAAAAATATTGCGGCTGTAATCAAGCCTATCAAAACAATAATCTGAAACTGAAATAACTCAAACTATTAGTACTATAATTCTTACGTTAGGATTAAGACTTGAAGCAATTAAAAATAGGACATACTAAATATGATTCTGGCTACTGAGTTTCCCAACCTTTAATATTCCAATTCATATGAATCCTTTTAAAAACTATATTGCTGTTGATAAATTTGATAAATTTTCACCATGATTGATTTTTTTAAAAATTATGCATTGCCTGGAGAGACTCTTCTGTCGGATGAGCATCTATATAAATATGACAAATAAATAAAAATCGCATTTCTGCACCTGACCAAGAAATGTTTGTATAAAAAGCACTTCTCCCTCCATTAGCCCTTCTGCTGATTTTAAGTTAAAATTGCTGCAGCAATAGAGATAAGAAGGAATATAAATAAATTCTTTTATCTGTCCAGAGCCTTTATAGCAACCTGGGGAGGACGAAAAGAGCCTCCTCTGCCCCCCACCCCGGAGGCCCTCCGGAGGCTTCATGAGCTTCCCTGAAGCCTCTAGAGCGCAAAAAAACGGTCCTACGGGCAAACCAGAAGTTCAGGAATGGACTTCTGGTTTGCTTGGAGGGTCGTTTTGACTGCTCTGGAGGCTTCAGGGAAGCATGCTGAAGGTCCCTCAAGTCTTCGGAGGGACTTCCGGTTTGCTCGGAGGTTTGTTTTGACTGCTCCGGAGGCTTCAGGGAAACATCCTGAAGGTCCCTGATGCCTCTGGAGGGCTTCCGGGGGACGGGGGAGGCTGTTTTCGCCCTCCCCAGGCTCCTATAAAGCCTCTGGATCCTGGGGAGGGCAAAAAAAGCATGCAAAAAAATGGGGTGGAGCGCCTGTAGTGTGCGCATGTGCACTGGGGGGGCGCATTGCATTATGGGTATGGCACGCCCTCACACTACCCCCCTGCACTCCCCCCACTTATGGCACGCAAGCTAAAAAAGGTTCGCCATCGCTGATATAGGTCCTCCTTCTGAATTCCCCAGGATAGTTAATTATTTCATACTCTCAGTTTCTCTATTCTCTGGTTTCTAGTGCTGGAAACATTCATGATGTCAATACTTATCATATCCAAAGTCCCACATCTATATGTTGCCCGGTTAATCATTTTAAGATATTTGTAGCAATGTATATTTTTTTAAAGAAAATTCACAACTGGCAATTTGTATTGCCCAAGGACAGCATGCCCTCATCAGTAGAGAGTAAACATTTGCCGTGGTGCAGTACAAATACTTTTGAGTGGCACGTCTTCTAAATTTAGGAAGTGCCACACTAAAGTCAATACCACAATCTACTGTCTGTTTGCTTTTTCAGGGGGGCCCCCTATATTAAATGTTAGATGGGCAAAATGTGATACAAGGTAGGGTGAAGACTTTTATTACATGCCTGCTTTCAGAGGCCTAGGATCCTTACCTACAATAATCGAATGCTGAATTTGAAACGTTCAAAAAAGTCTCCATATTCCATGGCATAAAGCAAGAAGCAAGAAAGCCCTTAATATTTTTAAAAATTGGAATACAAGCAAGGCCAAAACTATACAGTCTGAGTCCCTGCTCTGTTTCCAAACTCAGAACACTCTGTTTTACTAAAAGGGAGTGATTTACAATGTTGTTGTTCTTTTTTTAATGGAGGGGAGTGCTTTTCCAGGATTTTTCAGTTTTCTAGCTCTTTACCTAGTGGGATCAAAATAAGTGCATGGGGTGAGGGTGGAAATTGAAAAACCAACAGTTTGGGGTACCTGTTTCACACATTGTCCATCGTGGCAATAACAGCTCTGGGTTACAATGGATTCTACCTGTTCGGACCGGTTCGGGCGGTCAGATGGGCCCAGCCACCCACCCGCGTTATTTTCCTACCTTTATCTACTCAGCTGATTCACGCAACAGAGCAAATTGCCGCACGAATCAGCTGTGTTACTCCTCCGAAGAAACCCGGAAGTGAAGATTTCTTCAACCTGCGCAAGCGCGTGCAGCAATCGCACAATCACCAAACCAGTTGTTAAACCGGGAGGATCTTCTTTTCAATATGGGCCTTTCCTTCACTACAGTACAAGCTAAGAGTTATTAGTTATTAGCATTTTTATGAGTTCTACTAGTCTTCAAAGACCTACCTGTTTAGCCAGCTGCTGAGATAACCAGCTGAATTTTAGGAAAAGATAGTGCATCCTGTTTCATAGTGAGAAATAGGAAGAATGACAAACTGAGCAATGAAGAGAGAGTGAATTATTTGCTTATCTCTTAAATATGTTAAAGTTCAATTATGCATCTATCTCCCAGTATTCTGTTGCTGCTCTTGCTCACTTAACAATGGATGAGCTCTGTTGCTATGGTAATAATATGCATCCCTCCCAGCCCTGAGATAGTGGGCAACTACTTATTGTATTTGTCATATATTATGAGAGATATGATAGATAGATAAATGATAGATAGATGATAAGATAGATTATAGATAGGAGAGAGAAAGACTACACAGACACATATCTATCTATATCTATATCTATCTATCTATCTATCTATCTATCTATCTATCTATCTATCTATCTATCTATCTATCTATCATCTATCTATCATCTATCTCACCTGTCTGTCTGTCTGTCTGTCTGTCTGTCTGTATATGTATATGTATATGTATATGTATATGTGTATGTGTATGTATGTATGTATGTGTGTTACAACCCCTGGTATGCCCAAATCAGCATAAATACAACACACACACACACACACACACACACACACACACACACACACACACACATATATATATATATATATATATATATATATATATATATATATATATATATATATATATGTACGTCTTTGGTTGTTCGGGTTTTTCCCCGCGTAGAATTGGAAGTATCATCACGACGTTTCGATGAAGCCTCATTCATCATCTTCAGGTTGGTGCTTCCGGCTTGGTGCTTCCAGGAGCAAAGCCGGAAGCACCAACCTGAAGATGATGAATGAGACTTCATCGAAACGTCGTGATGATACTTCCAATTCTATGCGGGAAAAAACCCGAACAACCAAAGACGTACATATTAACACCCGCGAAAACCTCAAAAAACATATATATGTGTTTATATATACATATATATATAAAAACATATATATATATATATATATATATATATATATATATATATATATATATATATATATATGTTTGTGTTACAATCCAATATATATATATATGTGTGTGTGTGTGTGTGTGTGTGTGTGTGTGTGTGTGTTGTAATTCTACTGATAAATAAATAAAGGGAGACTAGGATAGATCTATTTTGAGCTAATTAGCTCTCATCAGCTAGCCATACCCTTACTGGGATTAGAACCTGGGCTGTATATATCTTAGGCAGGAGTCTTAACCACTAAGCCACGGGTTCTCTTCCTTATCAGTTGAGCCAGGGAAATAGGTATGTATTTGTGTTACAACCCCTGGTATGACTAAATATGGGAGGAAGGTCACTACTCCCTCTTTCTGTCCTTCGGCTTATCACAGAAGACCATGCAGGCAGAAAACCATATTTTTATTTTTACTGTTGCCTTTTTATATTTGTGTTGTAATTGTACTGATAAATAAATAAAGGGAGACTAGGATAGATCTATTTCGAGCTAATTAGCTCTCATCAGCTAGCCATACCCTTACTGGGATTAGAACCCGGGCTGTATATATCTTAGGCAGGAGTCTTAACCACTAAGCCACGGGTTCTCTTCCTTATCAGTTGAGCCAGGGAAATAGGTATGTATTTGTGTTACAATCCCTGGTATGCCCCCTGTTCATATATATGTACGTCTTTGGTTGTTCGGGTTTTTTCCTGTGTAGAATTGGAAGTATCATCACGACGTTTCGATGAAGTCTCATTCATCATCTTCAGGTTGGTGCTTCCGGCTTGGTGCTTCCAGGAGCAAAGCCGGAAGCACCAACCTGAAGATGATGAATGAGACTTCATCGAAACTTCGTGATGATACTTCCAATTCTACGCGGGGAAAATCCCGAACAACCAAAGACGTACATATTAACACCCGCGAAAACCTCAAAAAACATATATATATGTTTATATATACATATATATAAAAACATATATATATATATGTTTATATATACATATATATATAAACATATATATATATACACATATATATATAAACATATATATATATATGTTTGTGTTACAATCCAATATATATATGTGTGTGTGTGTGTGTGTGTGTGTGTGTGTGTGTGTGTGTGTTACAATCCCTGGTATGCCCCCTGTTCAAATCCCAGTAAGGATATGGCTAGCTGATGAGAGCTAAATAGCTTGAAATAGATCTATACTAGTCTCCCTTTATTTATTTTTCAGCACAAATACAACACACACACACACACACACACACACACACACATAGATATATCTTCTGTGTCTTCTGTGATGAGCCGAATGACAGAAAGAGGGAGTAGTGAGCTCCCTCCCATATTTGGGCACACCAGGGGTTGTAACACAAATATATTCGACAAGGGAAAGTTGCCAACAGAAATTGACACAGAATTCCAAGATTTCATCACATCACCAATTGGACATGTCCAACCAGAAGAAAAAGACATCAATGTTAATACAAGGCTTGTTCTAAACTGGCCAATTTTCTGCTTCCAATATTTCCAAGGGGGAAAACTGCCTGCCCGCTCACTTTTACACAAAACCCCAAAGTCCCCTTTGATTGCCTACAGGAGTTCTATCCCAGAGGAGACAATAAAATATAACTTGAATTTGGAAAAGGTAACGATATTGCTTTGACTTCCTTAATTCTGTTTCTTTTTCCCTTTTGGAGACTTAAAGGTTACCAATAATATACCAATAATGTTTGCTTTTTCTCAGACTGAAATTAAAATATGTCCCCGTCTTTGGGGTTGTTCTCTTTTTCTAAAAGCCTCTCCCACTTCATCAAAAGAAAATCGTTGGCCAGAGCTGCTTTTCTCCATCATTCATTGATGACTGATCCCCAAGAGAGGGGGCTGTATAACGCTTATTATAAGGACTACAGAAAGCAACCCACAGTAGGTGATACATGATAGAGAGAGATAGAGAGAAAAGCATGAATATATTAAGCAACAAAATCCACTTTAATATTTGTCAGGAGAATTTTGCTGATCTACCGAAGGAAACCGAGAAGATTTAAAGGTTACAGAAAGACTACTGTTCATGGAAAGCAAATTAACACTAGGCATTTCTGGGCTAAACCACTCTGTTATTTTTATCTTCATCGCTATTCCTTGCACATTTCAACCTGCCTACATGATGGCCCTTCTGGGATTAAGCAGTCATGTTTCAGTATTCACTGACCCTGAACAATTTATCATTTCCACACTTAAATAATAGGGGGTGCTTTTATTTTTCCAAGCACATTCTCCTTCCCTGTCGCCCCCGCTCCCCCGTTTTTTTTTTAGAGCTGAAATTCTGAATTGCACATAAAAGTTAGTCATCGCTGCTTTTGAAGCCAAAGTTAAGGGGGGAGAAAAATATTTTACGTTCTGTTTTTCAATTATTTCTGGAACGAACCTGTCAGAAACATACGGATAAAGAATCAGCTAAAGTATTTTTTTTTTCTTAGCCAGGTAGCTGTGCTAATCTGTTGTAGCAAAAATAACAAATTTCTATCTTTTCTGTGAATGGTCACCATAATTAATTTGCATACATTTCCTCATTAATAGCATAGTTATGACTGTCTGTATTCCCTGCTTTTGGTTTCCTTCCCTCTGATCTCACTCTCCATCTCGCTACAGCATTCGCATGTTGTTGGCTAAGTAAGACTAACAGATTATTAGATTCAAGTGAACGAAACTCAAGCTATTGTCCACTTCTTTGCCTTTACATTAGGAGATTTTTTCCAATATTTTTGCTCCATTTTAAATTCTCACCCACCTAGAGATACACAGCAAGCCAGCCAGAACTATTTAGCCTTTGGCCTCACCAATCACATAACAAGAATCTTAAAATGATGTTAAGTGCCTGACCTTGCTCCTTCTGGGTTAAAAAGTCTGACTGGGTTACTGCTCAAAGACTAATTAATTGCATGTCTACTTGACAGAAGACAAGAAAAATCTGGCATGAGCAATCACTGGTGCTTGTCAAAATAGGATGTAAATAAGATCACATTTTCCCCCTAAAGTCATTTTCTTGGGGCATATCTGGGAGCAATATTAAGTAAATCTCTGAAGCACTTGCAACCTCAGTGTTATCCTTAGGAGAGGACATTTTTTTTCTGTTAGTGCCATAAAATTAATCTGCCCTTGCTTGGGGTATTCTGGATCTGTGCTATTCAGGCATGCTGGCGGGAAGGTTACGGGACCTGTAGTCCCAGTATATCTGGAGTGTTCCAGTTTGGGAAAGTAGCCTTATTGTTAGTCCTGCGGTGTAACCCAAACAAGAAGTACAACCAGGACAGTGGTGGGTTTCAAAAATTTTTAGAACCTCTTCGGTAGGTGTGGCCTGCTTTGTGTGAGTGGCTTGCCAGCCCTGTGACCGGGTGGGAGTGGCTTGCCAGCCCTGTGACTGGGTGGGAGTGGCTTGGCAGTCATATGACTGGGTGGGCGTGGCCAACTTGTAAAATGTGGTGAAACTCACTTAACAATGCCCTTGCTTAGCAACCAAAATGTTGGCTCAGAAACTCTGGCATTTGAAGCATGCAAGTCTTAAAGCTGTCAAGTTACAAGACCCTTGCACCCCTAACCCTTTAGAAAAAAAAACCCAGGGGTGTTCAAACTTGACAGCTTTAAGACTTGTGGACTTCAACTCCCAGAATTCCCCCTCCAGTCATGTTGGCTCAGGAACTCTGGCATTTGAAGCACACGTCTTAAAGCTGTCAAGTTACAAGACCCTTGCACCCCTAACCCTTTAGAAAAAAACCCCTGGGGTGTTCAAACTTGACAGCTTTAAGACTTTAAGGTTTAGATAGGACTCTTAGAGGTGGGCGGGGTGATTGGTGAGCTAGCCAATCAGTGAGTGGCGGGTGGGGCAAGCATGGTGCGGACGGGCAGGGGGAGGGAGCTGGAAATGGTTCTAAAGGCCAAGGTAGATTTGTGGAACCTCTTCTATAGAAGAGGTTAGAACTGGCAGGAGCCCACCCCTGAACCAGGAGTACTAGCTGTAAGGTTACATTAACATGAAGCATCTTGCAAGCCGGAAAGTCTTTCTCCACTCCTTTCATTTTATTTTATTTTATTTTATTTTACTTTACTTTATTTTACTTTATTTTATTTTACTTTATTTTATTTTACTTTATTTTATTTTACTTTATTTTATTTTATATTTTGTTTTATTTTATTATTATTTTCTCCATTCATTCAATCAAACAACTTTTTTGGTTGCCCAATTAATAACTCTGAGCTGACAATTCACAAAATATATTACAGTTTGAAATATTGAAAACATTTTAGAACAATAAAAACTAATAAGAGCTCTAAAAACATCCAAATTAAATTTACATAGGAGCAGGATATTTGGCCAGTTAGCAGTATAGCTGGAGCCCTTGACACATTCACCTTTACTGTCCAAACACTAAGGAAGGCCCCTTCTGAAACATTTCCCACGGCCTCCTTAGTCTTTTTTTCTTTTGTAGCCTGAGATACCTTTTAACACAACAGTTGTCCAGTCTGAGGCTTTCCCTCCTGTCCCCCAAAGTCAGTCCCACAGAGCATTGCATACATTAATTTCACAGGATTTACACAGTTTTTCAAAATAATTTATAGTGAACTTGGAAACAGGGTCCCAGGGCTGCCTATCATTTTTTCTTCTATTTCCAAAAAGCAGTTGTATAAATGAGGGGGAAAGATGAGGGTTGTTTTTTTTTAGTGGAGCATTAGAAACTATTCATAAAATTAAAATCCCAAGACCCAGTTTGGTGTAGTGGTTAAGGTGCTGGCCTAGGAACCAGCAGAGTTGTGAGTTCTACTTCTGCCTTAGACATGAAAGTCAGCTGGTGATTTTGAGTCAGTCACTCTCTCTCAGCCCAACCCACCTGACAGTTTTTTCTTGTGCGGGAAATATGAGGAGGAAGTGGTATTGTGTATGTTCTCTGACATTTATTTTTATTTATTTTATTTATTCTTCGCACTTCTAGACCGCCCCCTCTCCCAAAAAGGACTCGGGGCGGTGTACAGTCCACACAGCAAATAACAGATAATAAATACAAATATAGATATAAATATAAATATACATATGGAGGAGGTTAAAAAAATAAAAGAACTGTACAGAAGAATATGAATATGGCTCTAAAAGCCCTAAAATCAATTAGATTTAAAACAATACCCTTAAAATACCAGTTGAGAATATATTTCCAGGAGGTAACAGTTGTAACAGTAATAATTATGTCATGGGCTATTTATAATAAAGATGGGGGGGGAATCAAGTTAAAATTATAATTGTCACCTTCTCCTAAAGGTAAAGGTTCCCCTCGCATGTATGTGCTAGTTATTCCCAACTCTAGTGGGCGGTGCTCATCTCCGTTTCAAAGCCAAAGAGCCAGCGCTGTCCGAAGACATCTCCGTGGTCATTTGGCTGATATGACTAAACAACAAAGGCACATGGAACACTGTTACCTTCCCACCAAAGTTGGTTCCTGTTAAGTAAGTAGGCTCCCCGTTAGGAGAGTGAGTGTGCAGAGAAGCGTAATGAGAGTGGTATGGAAGAACATGCACAAACCAGCATACAGGGACACCGAATAGTATCAAATATAGTAGTTTACTATGTGGAAATATAGAGGTATTCAGAGTCCGGTTAACAGTCCAAGTCATACACGGTTCAGTCATTCAGTTATCAAATAGTCAGTCTAGCACACAAAACAGCTAACAGTAGCAAACCACAGTACCTCACAATACACCGATCAGCATCTAACAAACAGAAAGCTAACAATCATTCTGGCTCCCTCTTATGGCTGCTTGAGGTAACAAACCAATTACATCTCTTTAGCATTTAAAGTAACAGATACATTTGTTACAATCATAGCTTATATACATTGCCAAGCCAAGCCTAGGGTTACATCCCTAACAGTTCCTATTTTTCTACTTGCATTTTTACGTGCTTTCGAACTGCTAGGTTGGCAGAAGTTGGGACAAATAACGGGAGCTCATTCCGTTACGTGGCTCTAGGGATTCAAACCTCCAAACTGCTGATCTTTCTGACTGACAAGCTCAGTGTCTTAGCCACTGAGCCACCATGTCCCTGTACACCACCTCATTTACCTTTAATGCTAAGAGATGACTTAAAAAAACATTAAGCAAGTATTTAATGGAACCTTCCTCTTAACGTTAACCAATAATATCTAACTACTCATTCAGTAACAATATCTAAAATATGCTTTGTGGAAAAGACATATTTCTTTCAGTAGATGAACATTATTTTGACTCATTACTAGGCCAACGTACTGCCAGACTGATATTAGATGTTACTTAAGTGATCTTTTGAAAAAGGAAAGAAAAGAGAAAGGGTATCCTGTACCAAGTAAGGAATTTCTGCCTCATATATAGTCATATCTCATTGATCCTGGGGAGGAGGCGCCTCCAGTCATGTGCAGAAGGAAAATGATTCATATTCAAAACCTCATTGCAATCTATGTGTGTGGTTGAGTGCGTACAGAGACACACTGAAATTAAACACCCTTCTAAAGATAGTTTGCAACCAATAATAAAATAAGGATAAACTGAAACAGATTCCAAATCTGGTGTTTCATCCAATATCCCAGGCGCTGTAAATTCCACTTGCCCAACTCACTTAAAAATTTAATTCTTTCCATTTGTTTTGGTTCTAACTTTGGGCAGAGCAAATATTCTTTTACCCAGAAATACTGACCTCCCAATCATCCTGTCCTCTTCGTTCTTATACAATACAATAGTAGAGTTGGAAGGGACCTTGGAGGTCTTCTAGTCCAGCCCCCTGCCTAGGCAGGAAACCCTATACCGTTCCAGACAAATGGCTATCCAACATCTTCTTAAAGACTTCCAGTGTTGGGGCATTCACAACTTCTGGAGGCAAGCTGTTCCACTGATTAATTGTTCTAACTGTCAGGAAGTTTCTCCTCAGTTCTAAGTTGCTTCTCTCCTTGATTAGTTTCCACCCATTGCTTCTTGTTCTGTCCTCAGGTGCCTTGGAGAATAGTTTGACTCCCTCTTCTTTGTGGCAACCCCTGAGATATTGGAACACTGCTATCATGTCTCCCCTAGTCCTTCTTTCTCTTAAGCTAGACATACCTAGTTCCTGCAACTGTTCTTCATATGTTTTAGTCTCCAGTCCCCTAATCATCTTTGTTGCTCTTCTCTGCACTCTTTCTAGAGTCTCCACATCTTTTCTACATCGTGGTGACTAAAACTGAATGCAGTATTCCAAGTGTGGCCTTACCAAGGCATTATAAAGTGGTATTAACACTTCACGTGATCTTGATTCTTGTGATTCACTTCACTTCACGTGATCTTGATTCTTGTTGTGGGGCATTTCCTCCTTGCCACATGAATGTGCTTATCTCTGGTCCACAAGGAGACATACAAGCAGTGGTGGGATTCAGCCAGTTCGCACCTATTCGAGAGAACCGGTTGTTAACTTTCTAAGCAGTTCGGAGAACTGGTTGTTGGAAGAAATCTCATTTTGTCCCCCCCCCCTCCCACTTTACAGGGCTAATCCTGTAAGGAAGGCAAGAAGGAAAAAATCTGGTGTTGTTTCTAGCCTAATCTTTATTGCCCTGCTTGCAGAAACTGCCTCTCCAGTTAACCCTTATTACATTGCAACAGCTAAGGTGAAAGCACCCATCGATGTGAGTGATGTTGAGTTGGCCATGCCCACCCAATCACATGACCATCGAGCCATGCCTACCTAGCTGGTCATTAGGGCAGAGAACCGGTTGTTAAATTATTTGAATCCCACCACTGTATACAAGTATATCGCCTTGCTCCCCTATCCTCACTGCTCAGCCCTCTTCTAACCTAGGGAACAAAGACGTCTTCACAGATTTCATATGAGAATCTTTGAAGAAGTGGCTCTTGTGTTCCCTTGCAACACCTGCCGTTACCAGCAGGAAAAATGACCATGAATCAAATGGAAGAGGCACATTCTGATGGCTGGCTAAAACCTGCTCCCAAGTTAGTGAACAGGGTGGTTCTGCTGAGGTAAAGCACCTGCTTTGCCAACCAGAACCACACTCACCCAACCCTGAAATATAGCTCAGCTTTATCAGGCAGGGCCACATACCCATAAATGGGGGAGATGGAGCAGCCTGATCTTGTTAGCATAATGTTATTTCTACATCTGAAAGAATGTGTGTCGGCACATGTGTAGGTATATGCATGTAAGTATGTATGTATGTATGTATATGTGTATGTGTATGTGTATGTGTATGTGTATATGTATATGTATATGTATATGTATGTATATTTTAGGGGACGCGGTGGCTCAGTGGATAAGATGCTGAGCTTGTTGATCAGAAAGGTCAGCAGTTCGGCGGTTTGAATCCCTAGTACCGTGTAACGGAGTGAGCTCCTGTTACTTGTCCCAGCTTCTGTTAACCTAGAAGTTCAAAAGCATGTAAAAATGCAAGTAAAAAAATAGGAACCACTTTTGGTGAGAAGGTAACCGCGTTCCATGAGCCTTCGGCATTTAGTCATGCCGGCCACATGACCATGGAGATGTCTTCAGACAGCGTTGGCTCTTCAGCTTTGAAATGGAGATGAGCACCGCCCCCTAGAGTTGGGAACAACTAGCACATATGTGCGAAGGAAACATTTACCTTTATGCATATTTACTGATTTTGCTTGTGATTCATAAATTGTTTCACATACTAATGTGGTAATGAGAGAGCATTTCTACCTTGAGTACTGGATACCTCAGGCTATTTTCAACCTTAGCAACTGGGAGGATGAGCCATTGATAGGGCCAAAGTAGCCTATTAAAAAAAGCACTGATGCATTAGGAAAATTCAGTTGAGTTGCCATAGTAATGAAAACTGTCAAGAAAAATTGTGACAAATAGTAGAACCCTGACTACAAAGGTCACAAGAAGGGATTTAATTTGACTTCTCAGACTTTTTTTTCCTTTTAGTTGCAACTAGACAATAAAACCTTTTGGTCTAGTGGTTAAGGTACCAAATTAGAAACAAGGAGAAACAAGGAGAACTAAATTCTAGTTCTGTGTTGGGCATTAAAAAACCCAACTCTGTGACTTTGGGTTAGTTACTCTCTCTCATCTCATCTCATAGGGCTGTTTTTGGGAAAATAGAAGAAGGAATCAGTATTAGATTCATTTGCCACTTTGTGTTATTTGTAAAAACAATAATAATACAGACAGGAAACAAACAAACAAACAACCTATTTCAGCATTAGCAACACTTCTGATTTTACAATTTAACTGCAGGTGAAGGAAGTGGTTTGGAAGGTCTTTCCAACAACAGTCATCTATTTGTAACTCACTGCAGAAATATGGTGGTTACAAATTGAGTTTCCACTTCTGTATCAGGGTAGTAATTTTCCTGCAGCACAGAAAATAAAAGAGAGGACTACAGTGAAGTTGAGGAAAGGTATTTGGTATTCATTTTGGTGGACCAGAGCCCACTTGACTAGAAAGGGATGCAGTTCCGTTTTATTTTACTCATTTGTTACCATCTGCCTGATGAGGTGGCAGCCTGGGTCTGTAACACAAGCTACTGCAAGAGCTCTGTTTCAAACATGAGCCACACAAAGCTTGCAGTCACACCCACTTGGGACAGGTTTTTGACTGTCTTGTATTTTGGTTTGGCTCACACAACACATACACTACCAAGCCCAGAACAATGGGTGTGCCTTGTTGACATCTTGTCTGCGTGTAATGAATTTGATTGATCTTATGTTTTCATAAGCTTTTGATCCACCGTCACAGCAACTTTTAGCAAGAAACAGCTGATGAAAAATGAATTTAGATTGCAGCTCAGTTGCCAAATCACTTTCAGTTCCATTTTATATTCCATCTCTACTGATTAAAGTTTTTTTTAAAGTTTAATTTCATTCCCTACAATCCTAAATCCATATTACCTAAATCCACATTAGACTAAGTCCATATTACTTAAATCCATATTACCGTCACCAGGTCTTGAAGTTGGCAAATGTGCAGGCATGGGGATCACTCCCTATCTGTTTACATCCAGAGTATGCCAGCAGAGGAGCAGAATTCAATTCATATCCTAAGATTGCTCAGATTTGATTTGACCATTTTCCAGTGGACTTTATATTTATTGGTCCACTTTAGTTACTCTTCTCAACTCTACCACAACAGAGCTTAGGCTGCTGGCTAAATGCAATCATGGTGTAGATCAGTGATGGCGAACCTTTTCGGCACCAAGTGCCAAAAAGGTCACACGGAAATGTCACACACAGGCTCGTTCTCATTGGGTTGCGCTCCGGAAAAGCCAAACTTCCGGGTTCTAGTGTGGATGCATGCCCAATGATCATCTGGCTGGCATGCATGCACAGGCCAGTTTTTGGCTCTGCCGTGTGCATGAAGGGATCATGCTGTGGAAAAGCCGAACGTCCAGGTTCTGGCATGCATACACACCTGAAAATCAGCTGGCCAGCACAGATGCACACACTTGTTTTTGTCATTGGTCAGGACAGCTGATCATCATGCGTGCCAGGAACCCAGAAGACACACTGGCAAGGCCATGCATGCCGGGTGACATGGCTTCGCATGCCACTTTGGGCACACGTGCCATAGGTTCGCCATCACGGATATAGATCCTGAAGAATGGAAAGGACAGAGAGAGGTGAAGAGGAAATCTCATTTTTTTTTTTAAATCATGGAGGGTTCATTCCAATACTTTCATAAAATACTGCAGATTAAGCAACCCATTCCCTACTTCCAAACAGTTCCTCTTCCTTTTTTTTATATTTGACTGCTCAGATAGCAATTCATCCAATCCTCCCCCATTTCAAACATCTTTTAGTAAGATAGCCTGAGTTAAAAGGAGCCTTATTCTCTACCTCTTTCAGAAAGAGATTTATTTCACCAACCTGGCAAAAAGCCTGATGAGAATGTGGCAGCTGCCGCCCCAAATTAATACCTAATTGTTTATTTTCCATTTCCTTCATTGCAGTTATGCTTCATTAGAAGGAGACTTTATTTCTCTTCCCAATTACACACTTAGCATAGCCACAGTGAGGAAAACTTTAGCTACCTGGCTCTATATTAGATAACACATTTCTGTGTTATTCTGTGAATATTATGATTGTCTAATCCACAGGTTTAAATATGATGCCAAGTCCTTTAAATATTTAAAGGATGCCAAATCCTTTAAATACAAGATGGCAAGTAGGATCAAACAGCTTTCATTTACCTTCACACTAGCAACTTCAAAAAGGAACCTGGCCTATTTCCCTTTTTACAGATGCCATCCATTTTTTATGATTAATGTAATTTCTGCATGTAGATACAATTTGCCAAATGACATCACTAGAAAAAAAAGCATTCCGTTGGGAGGGAAATACCAGACTGCGAAAAGGGCATGCTAACATTAATTTTATTGCCTGCGAGGGGCGTAAATGTCACCCATTATTTCTGAAAACCTCAGGTGCTACACATATTTTGCTGCCTCCTTTTTGAATCAAGATCCTTAATTTCTTTAATGGTAAGGAAAACATGTCTTTCACGTCTAGTCTAAAATCTATGCCCAAGACTATCAATAGCTAAGCCTGAAAGAACAAAGTCCCATCCAGTTCAAACTGTAGTTTTAAGACGAGGCACTTCAATTCTGCTAGCCACTTGCTTGAGGTCTTTCAAGGTAATAACATGCATTGTTCTTAAAATAATTTCTTCAGAAATAATCCATTAAAGGGTCAACCCTACAAACCTTGCAGAATAAAATGCAGAATAATTGCAGAATAAAAGTAAGAATGCTTGGGGATAATGTCATGCAGTCCATATCTTAATGTAAATTCACCTAAATTTGCATTTTTGAAGCAGGACCATAGATGGAGAAATATTAGATGGATGGATGGATGGATGATGGACAAATGGATAAATATACAGGCAGGCAGGCAGGCAGGCAGACAGACAGGCAGGCAGGCAGGTAGGTAGGTAGGTAGATGGACAGACAGACGGCTGGACGGCTGGATGGAAGGATGGATGGACAGGGGGAGAGACAGGCAGGCAGGCAGATATTAAATTACATTCATACACCAAAAAAATCATTGTAATCCAAGGTCTGTTTCATAAGAGAGCAAACAACAAAGAGTATATTTAGCCCACTAAAGCTAAGGCATTTTGGTTATATAGCTTGCACATCAAATGAGAGAAAAGAGAAGCATGAAATATGTTTGTTTTCCTATTTGAAATCCTGCTATTAATTTAGCAATTTTAGTGCCTAGTTGCAGGGGAAAGCAATGGCTTAGCATTTCAGATTGTAAATAAGAACAATCACATTAAAAGAACTAAGGGAACTTCGAATGCATGAGGTTGTTCTGCTCCATAAGCCCTTTCAGACTGTACAGGCTATCAATATGCTAATTTTGAACTGTGGATCTTCCATTAGCTAACCTCTCCTCATAGCCTTTGGGCAGCCATTTTGAAGTAATAAGATAAAACAATCATTATATAGAACATAGAACAGAATAATAGAGTTGGAAGGGACCTTGGAGGTCTTCTAGTCCAACCCCCTGCTTAAGCAGGAGACCCTGTATCACTTCAGATAAATGATTGTCCAGTCTCTTTTTGAAAGCCTCCAGTGATATGTCAAGCCATGTCTTTGTATGACAAGCATGCCTATACAATAACTGAAAGGCTTCCATAATCGTGGTTAGAGTGGCTTTCATTTCTTTTGCCCAGCAGCCTCTTCCCAGATGGCTTGGCTATTTTGGTTTCCTCGTGTTCCAGCATCTCGGTGTTTGATCTTCAGCCTCAAATCTCTTGTGGTTCCCTCACATTTTCTTTCTTTCTTGATTTTCTGGGACAAACTTTCTCCAATCAACACGGGAACCTTGGTGGAAAAGGACCTGCTTCATGACACATCCTAAAACCAAATGCACAATGGATAATAAGATGTGGTTTCAGTAGTCAGGAAGAAGCATGGAGCAAAAATGTTTGCCTGATGAAAGAAATGTAGCCCAGCCCAGAATGAACAAGGATAAATCAAGCTATAAATGGAAGCAGAGAATTCGTTGTGATTTACATTACAGTAATGTAACAAATATGGTTTAATAAACATATAGCATGCACATAATGTTAATGCATGCACTATATCTAATTAAAGTTTAGTGCTTGCAACTGTGCCAATATACTAAGAAAATATTGGTTAGCATAGCTTTGAAGATCAGATAATTCTTAAGTTAATAGATCTTAATTGATTAAGATCTAGCTCCTGGATTTTCAACTTTGGTCATCACCCTAGGATAGTAATTATTTGGAGGTTTCCACAGCCTTGTGACATTTCTTTTCACATATTAATTTGTGTGCGTGCGCATCAAATATTATCATCAGCCTTTTTTTATGCTCAAGGCATCAATGTCATCTCAACAACCTAAATTGCACATTGGAAAGAGGTTGCACTATTCTTCAGTGATAGAAATCAGGAGCCCTCAACAAGTGAATATAGAAAGGACTATAAAAAGCCTTCATAAAGATTGGTCTTTCCAAATGGGTACATTTTTGCTAATCAAGGCTGATCTCAATCATGACACAGATCCAAAACAGTTTCTCCCTAGTGCATCACACCAAACAAAAGCACTGAAGAGAAACTTAAGACTAGTGAAGGGAGAGTCAAGTAAAGGAAATGGGCCTTTAAGTATACAGTTCAGCGGGTCCCCTAGTATTGAGTCCAGCTCTAACAGACCATGCAGTCTTCCCAAATCTTGAAGGACTGTCACAGGAAAGAGAAAATAATTATTTCTCCTCATAGAGATGAAGGGTAGGATAAGCACCAGTGGGTGGAAGCTTTATAGAGAGAGATCCAAACTTGAAATAAGGAGGGATTTCCTGGCCATGTTAGCTATTAAACACTGGAACAGTTTGGCTCCTGGAGTTGTGGGTGCTGCATCAAACAAAAGTTGGGAAACCATGAATCTGGATGGTCTGAAGATTCTGCTTTGGTCAAATTGTTGGACTAGTGGACATTCAAGATTCCTTCTAACCCTATCATTCTAGGATTCTTTGAAATTCAAGAAGTTGGAAATGTGGTGAAAAATGGGTTGGCGACCATGAACTGAACAAAGTCCAGCATCTTTTCATTTAGACAAAATGCTCCAACAGAGGACTCAGGCCTAGGAAAACTATTTCTATATAAGTCACTTGAAATTTTATTGGCTTTACATATTAAATGACTCCTCCTAGGATGAATAACTCCACTTTCAATTCACTCACTGTCAGATGAGAGGATGCTGTGAGAAGGTAGGCTTACCTCCGGGAGAAATTGTTGGCAAAATTCCTGAGAAATTGAATATGTGGATGTGGAGGTTTCTGTGATCTTCTTAGTTATTCTAGATTTTCTCTTTTTAGCAGCAGGAGAGAGAGAGCTCATTAAAGCTAATTTCCCAAGACAGTTTTTTAAATCTCATCATTTACCATCTTTATTCAGAAATCACATTAGCAGAAAGGGAGCATCCTAGTGTATATAGGCAGAGAAAGCCAAAAGCAGAATAGAAATTGAAGTGGGGCTTTTAAAAAACATTTACTTTTAGCACATGCCCCAATTTAGGAGTCTCTGAAATTAGGACAGAAAATGATTTATCATCACAACTACTGTCTCTGTCTCTGAACTGCTAGTTTTAAGCTACATCTTACTACATCTTATTACATCTATTAACTACATCTACTACAGCTTACATTAAATTGTTGTATTGGGTTTGTGTTGGAAAAATATCAGTGTCAATTGCTTGGTGTCTCTGCAGCCTCTGGCCTGATCCAGCCCCTTTTAAATTCCATCTTTCATTTGCTAGTTTCTCCCCACATCAGATTTGGTCTCATTCTGTTTTCAGGTTGTGATTCAGCAAGAAAAGATACAGAGAAGAGTCCAGAGCCCTCTTACATAATTGATTTCCATCATTCCAGTGGACTGGAAGATGGAAGAGAAGCTGCACGTGGCAACTTTCCTTAGAAAAGGGTTTTGTTTTACCCCAGAGTTTCTCATAACTTTAAGTTATGTGGACTTCAATGCCCCAAATTCCCCATTCTGGGAGTTGAAGTCCACAAAGTTTAACGTTGCCTCAAGGGTGAGAAACACTGGTTTCTGTGATACAAATAATGAAATCATATGGCTAAGCTTTAAAAAAAATACTCTACTTGTGTTTGGGGTATGCATGTCATTTTATTTTATTTTTCCATAACTTGTGCTTAAGTCTTCATTTTATATATATATTTATTTCTTTGATGTCTTGTTGTAAATCAGTAGGGCATTACACTTCAACTTGTTAATAGTTTGCTTCAAATTTCCTGTGGCATGATCTCTTACAGCTTAGGAAGACCCCAAAAAGAGGATGCACGTGGGCCAATATCAGGTGGCGACAAAAATAAACCTTTGCACAATAGTTTTACGATTAGATAGAAGAGAATGAAGAAGAGGGATGTATTAGGATTCACTAGAAACAACACTGGCTGCTGGCCTAGAGTTCCATTTCAATGGCTTTTGTGAACTTGAAATCCTCAGAGGATAAGATAAAGTGAGCGTATAATTGACATCATATGCCATAGGTAAACATGACACTTTGAAAGCGTTGCCACTACTTTCCATTGTGGTCTTCAAAAACGTCCACATGTCCTAGATTTGTTTGTTGTATCCCTGTTTAATTCCACCATGAAGCAATGGTTTGGTCTGCCAAACTGTTAGAGCCATTTACGTTCAGCCTTGAAACTGGGCAACAGTTGTGTCAGCACAAAAATGATATTTAAGCCAGAAAAGACTGGCCAAAACACAAATCGGTTCCAGTTCCACAATGGACCACAGAAAATACTGTTTATACAATAAGCACCATGCCAACAAATACATTCTGAGATATCACATCCAGGAATCTTTCTGTAGGCAATGATGACCTAGCAAAAACCACCGTGAATATTACAATCTTGTCATCAGCTAAAACAAATGTAAGGATTGATACATCAAGCACTGATATATTTGCTGCTAAGCTAAATGCAATGCATGAAATTATTATTCTGCTGTGACTAACAATATAAAAGCGTTTCTCAAAACATTTCCTATCTGAATAGATGCTAAATATTACACTGGCTTAGCAATGTGTATACTATTAAAACTCTGTTGCTTGTAACTTTTATGTTGGAGAAATGGTGCATCACAAGTTAAAACTTTTCCAACCAAGGTACATTAAATGGGCTAACTTACAGGAAAAGTCCAAAATCCAGAATCCATGTCCCCATGAATTTGACAAATTTTATAACATATTTT